>NW_014577100.1:891612-894680 GCF_000485595.1 Priapulus caudatus | reverse complement strand
TGTGTATGTATGTCTGTTTGTTTGTCTGTTCTCAATGCAAATCAATATGGAGCACTCTAGAAATGTCAAAGGACATTCAGTACGGGTAAATTTTGATGATGAATGTCATGGGCACATTCGATTTGACCTACGAGGTCATCTAAGCAAAAAAAGAAAAGAAAAAGGGGGCCGCTGCAGCAGCATTAAATAAACGAGCCCCTGCAGCAACAGGATAAATAGATACATTAATAGATAGATCGATCCTATCTATCTATTAATGTATCTATTTATCTATCTAACTATCTATCTATCTATTTATTTATTTATTTATTTATTTATCTACTNACACACACACACACACACGCGCGCGCGCACACACACACACACACCACGCACGCACACACAACACACACACACACACACACACGCGCGCGCGCACACACACACACACACCACGCACACACACACAACACACACACACACACACACACACAACATCCATATGCGCATGCGTTGCATGCATGCCTTCAGGGACGCAAATCCATTTTAAAACGTGGGAGGACCAGACGTGGTTCAACAGCCTGTGAGGGAGCGATTCAAAACTTTTCATTTCAAATAATGTTTTTTTGACTTCTTCGTGTATATCGTTGATTGTATTCCATCAGGGGCTTCGATCAATTTTGAGGATGGGAGGGGGGGGGAATAATATATTCAGAATTTAACGTGTTAAAGTATGGTAGCTTCAACTATGATAACATTTATGTATCTCTTAAAGTTATCTCAAAACAAAATTTAAACTTGACACTTTCCACATGTACTGAAATTACAACCATTCACTGAGTGAAACATGTTTATTTTTATAGATACTGAAGTCAGATATAAAAAAAGGACTGGAATCCCTTTTTCAATTAAAGGTAGTAGCCCTCATTTGCAAAGCATTGTGGGAGGTCTCGAACAAATTTAGACTCATTGTAACTTAAAATGACGACTCATCAAAGTAAACATATCACAGCATTGGACTTATAGTTATAATGCGACATTTAAATAAGAAATTAAACGTTTTCCTTATAAGGCGACTGGAAGACACCTTAAGAACTCAAAGAAAATATCCTGATGCCAATTGGCATCTACAAATAGAACTTTATGGAAATTGGGAGGGTGTGCAAATGAGGGCTACTACCTTTAATGTAAACACTGTATCTAATGTAATATACTTTTGTTGACACTGTATCTAAAATGAAAGACACTACGAATACCGTCTTGACCCTGAATCTCTTAACCCGTAAACTGCAGAAGTTATAATTTTTATTTTGGAGACTTTTCATGTACACTCCTAAAAAAGTACGATGATATCTCTCTTGTTCCTGCATTGTTATCATTGCATTTGCTATCATTGGAAAGCCTGTTCATTTCCCTTCACAACGATGTCCCATTTGCAATGATTATGCATTGTGCAGTACAGCTGAATACACAGTACAGCTCAAAACAAGAGTCAATATAAAAGAGAACACACGTTAGACAATAGCGATGCATTTTGCAACATTTTACTTCGGACCCACCCAAAATATTCAGGTCTAATGATAAGAATTTATTTACAGAAATCGATGCTGAGATACCCCCTGATCAAAGTAAATGCATTTTCCTCACAAAATATAGCTCTTCTGGTGAGATATTGCGCATGCGCTAAAACAGTATCGTAGCCAGGGTTATGTACGGAATGATATATGCAGCGGGGACCTTACGTGCAAGATCTGCTTCCTATTTCATAAGTGAGGTCTACCGATGGAATATTATCATAGAAATCTATGCTGGAATAACCCCTCTTAATTTTAAATTTATAATTTTGGCAAAATATTATTTTTCTTAGCAGATATTGTGCATGCGCGAGCATCGTTCCAGACGTGTTGTACGGCCTAAATAAGACAGGGAAGGCAGGGAAGACAGCCGAGGGGCGGTGGAAGAAGACGGAGGCTGAGCGTGTGACAATGAAGACAAAGGGAAGGGTGGGTGGGGATAAAGTAGGAGTTTTGCACCCTACAGGCTAGGGCGCTCTCTTAATTATAAACACAGGTCTACTGAAAAAAATCTATTACAGAAACCTATGCTGAGATACCCCCGGACTATATTAAATGCATTTTCCTACGTTACTGTTTTAGCGCATGCGCAATATCTCACGAGGGGAGTTATATTTTGTGCTCCAAATTGTGTACTGACTGGTTTATGCAGCTCTAACGTTCGTTGCGTTGTCTGTCAGAATATTGGCCGTAATCCTGGTCACACGCCAGTGTAACGTTTCTCTGCGTGGTGCGTGATTGACCTTCGTCACGGCTCACCAGTGTGACGTCTCTTCTGTTTTTGTGATTGTATAGTACCTTGTTGCGTTGTGTTTCTTAACCGACCGGCGGCTGTTGTCTGCGACCGTCGTCAGCATTTCGTCAGGCTTGCGGAGTGCTCGAGTGTGTGTGAGTGTAGCTCTAGAACTATAGCCCTCCGCTCCGCTGCAGGGGAATGTCTGGCCAAAGATCACATCGTCCAAGTACACCAGGCACTCCTTCCACTGCAACCCACGCAGGACTAGCTCCATTAACCTCTCGAAGGTCGCGGGACTGTTCGATAAACCAAATGGCATGACCTTGAACTCAAATTAGCGCTCTTTCTTGCCAAATGCGGTCTTCGGTGCATCTTGCGGATTTATTTCGACCTGCCAATACCCGCTCGTCAAGTTCAGGGTCGAGAACGACTGGGCCCTGCAAGGGAGTCCAGTGTATCATCGATTCGAGGCTGTGGATATGCGTCCTTCTGGGTGACGTCATTCAGACGTCTGTAGTCGACGCAGAAGAGGGTACTTTCGTCCTTCTTGGTTACCAAGACGACAGGGGAGGCTCAAGGGCTGCTGCTGGAACGAATCATGCCGTCTCGTAGCATCTTGCCCACTTCTGTATTCATAACCTCTTGCTTTGCCAGAGCACACCTCCTTGGAACCCGTTTGATAGGATGGTCTCCGGTGTCAATCCGATGCCTCACGAGACTGGTGTGGCCCAGCCTCTCACCAGGGGCTGTGAACAGATGTGCATAGGTCTGTAGTATCC
>NW_014577100.1:889012-891602 GCF_000485595.1 Priapulus caudatus | reverse complement strand
CATAGAAATCTATGCTGGGATAACCCCTCTTCATTTTAAATTCATAATTTCTGCAAAATATTATAATCTTCTCGGGAGATAGTGCGCATGCGCGAGCACCGTTTTAGGCGTGCAGTATACGACCTATATAATAGTACGTAATATATACGATATGGATATATATATATATATATATATATATATACGAATGTACATATCTACCACGGATATCAATAGCTACTGGAGAGCTAGCGAGCGAGCGCGTACTAGCCTTACATATTACAAGTCTATGTTAAATCCATGTGCATGCTTGTAAGATCGGATATGGAGTGACATGATTCTGGAACTCGAGACAAGCAAATCCCTTCAATATCCTACCTAGGGCACCTAGCAGCCGTATTCAGTTTAGGCTATCAATCGGGAGTCATTTTTATACTTTCTATTTTTTCATTTAGTGGAGACAAGCACAAAATAATAATGTTATTGAAGGGGCTTATAATTATGCAGAAGCACATGTTGAAAACCCAGGGGGCATTTGATATTGTGTCCCCCACCCTTCGAAAAGTGGAGGGCACGTGTCCCCCGCGTCCCCATGGCATTTGCGCCCATGCATGCCTTCACGGCCGGGCTTCAACGTATTCTGAAGTACGATGCACTGGAACGGAAATGTTAAAAACTAGTGTCTCCGGAATGGCAAAAATGTAAGATCTGCATGGTAACTGAACTTGTGAAGCTCTGGAACGAGATATTCTTGAAAATACGATGCACTGGGACGGAAGTTTAAGGTTGAAAATGGGGGTCTTTCCCGCGGCACATACCTACCTTGTAATATATATGGAGTGCCCCCCCCCCAGGGCCGTGTGTGTTCATGTGTGCAAGTGTGTTTCTATTCTCCGCTATTCCCCAAATTGTCTCACGGGTCGCAGTTATTCAAAGTAGAAAGTGATGTAAATCGATATGCATAATGCATTATATATAATTTACGAGCTAAAATTCCCGGAAGATGGCAGTGTATTCATAACGGTGGATAATTTTCAGTTGGCGGCCAGTTTTATACATTCTGAGCAGCTGTTCTAGTTTACCTGAAGGAAACGCGAGGAAGTTATTACCATAGGCACTTGAAGCGTTTCAATAAAATATATTGCTAAATAAATACGAAATCTATTTACTACCAGTCTTCATGTTTCTCTACTCTTTTTCACCTATTATTGCCGACAATTTCCTGTAAATGCCGTCCAAATGCTCATCTGCAACACACGCTGGCCGCCGCACGCTAGCTGCTGCACACTGACATATAAATATATGAAATAGCAATAAAATAATAATAATAAATATAAAAAATGAGCAAATATAGTCAAATGAATTTTGAAGAGGAAAACACGTTACATGTATATGCGCTTTAGGTGCAGGTTTTGTTTAAAACACTATTAAGTAATATATTTCAGAACACATGTGCACGTGCCTGCGTGCGTGGTTGCGCGCGTACCTACGTGTGTGTGTGCGCGTGTGGAAATATATATTTTTTAATTTGTTATAATTATATCATTATATTAATAACCATAACATTAATTTATCATAAAAAGTTTTCAAATCCGTTCAATTATACTCCCGAGTGTACATATTTATAGAAGCACAAGCATTGGTCTTGTATTACATATCACAAACATTATTATGGCAAGTCACATGTTTCGTATGAATTAATAACAAACAACCTTCCTCAGTTGCGCGTCAGTAGATGTAATAATCATGATCGTATGCTGGCGCCACCTGGTAGCCAAGGTCAATCATGAACACAGTCACGGTCTTTCCTCATAAGCACGTCAACGTATTTCTCACCATAAAAACGCCCCATATATATATATATATATAACTATAAGAGGAAATTTAATCACAAGATGAAGAAACCCTGCATGCAAAGGTGAAATACAGGTGAAAAACACGGTAAACATGCTGCGAATGTTCACGTGTAGCATTTATTGACGCGTTCACTTGCTGCTGCCGCTCCATGTAACGGTGGTCTGCATTCATATCAAGCTGCATGCTGTGAACATGAAGGTCCTGTCAACGAGAAAGAACATCGAATAAACAGTAGAGCATCGTGCGCGCGCTATCAACATGGGATAGAATTGACCCTTCCGCCTGATTTGATTGAGAGGCCAGCGCTGGCCAATCACTGTCCTGATATAACGTACTAAAAGACGATGCTTGGCAACGAAGTGTCGCAAAGCCGGCATTTTAGCGTGCACTAGGAGAACCATTGTCTAGTTGATGTGAAGACGACCTGGCGACAATATACAAGCAGGTGTGCGTATCTCGCTCAGACGGGGAGTCACAGCGACCAATGTGGTGGCTAAGTAGCCTAACATAGCACAATCCCTACAATGTGATATATAATAATATATATATATATATATATATATATATAAAGGGGAACGTGGTTGTCTCTCGCTTAGTTGTATAGGTAAACGGGTGGGTGTGTGATCATTAGCAGCGGGCACGCCCGCCCGCCCGCGAGAAGAGTATGTAGTGTTGCTTTTGTCCTTCTCCAAGTTTCGGAACCATAGAGCATTACCGTTTTCACAATGATGTTAAATATGCTCAGTTTGGTGGA
>NW_014577100.1:883213-889002 GCF_000485595.1 Priapulus caudatus | reverse complement strand
ATATATATATATATATTATATAAATTCTGACTCGCGGTGACTGCCCCTCCAGCCAACACCGAACCAAAGAGCCTATAATAAACACCCTGGCCTAACCCGTAATCGTATACCTGGTGGTTGCCAGGACGGTTTGGGGGTTTGGGGTCAGTGGGCACCGCTACACGTGTGTATCACCCGTGTAATGGCATAATGCGAATGTACGCTGTAGCCTGTATGCTAGCAGGAGTCCGTGATAATGTGCATTTACGTGCTTTATACTATGGTATATACTATCAGAAGTATACTTCTGATACTATAGTACATAACATTATTGGCCTCGGATGTTACCTGAAACCTGCTGTATACGCGTGTTAGTTACAATCCGTGGCATTAGTTGACGATACACGTTTATGCGAAATACGTGGCAAATCGCGCACAAGTTACAGTTACACAGGTTTGCAGATTGAATATTTACCCGACACGCGATAGGTTAACAATTACCACACCTATTTCCACTTTGTTATGTCACTGTGTAACTTCCTCATATGGAAAATACGTTTTGTCTTTGTACATTCCTTTTGTATTTTGATCAAGTAACAAAGGAACACAACGCTAGCATGACATATACATCAACTGAATCGGCGAACTGCGGGTTTTCCATTTTTAGTTTCCTTCCAAAAAACATGTTATAATTGTCTAATTCCCGGAATCGTGGAATGGAATTTAAATCGCGAAATTTCGGTTTCCCAGCGTCTCCCAGTTGATTTCTATTCCCGAGTCATGAAAAATTCATCCGGTATTTCCTCGCTTCCCAAGTAATTAAAATATCCCAATCCCGTGTCCGGAAAAACACCACCCTCCCCTAAGAAACCTCTTCACACGTTTACGTATACGCATGCAGAACCAGAACCAACCTGGACACACGAGGAAATTACGATAATAATTGTGAATAGACGCTAACGAGGATCTCATCTTATATATATATATTCGGGTCTTCAATAAGAATCCTGCAAATATGCGATCGTTATTTCTTGCAAACGTTGAATCCCGCACACTCGACATCCTGACTACAGAGGTCCCAAGTTGGGAAAATCCAAGAAAGGGATCACTTGTGATAATGGTCCATCACCGTTTTTTCGCGGAGCGCAAAAACAGGAAAAAGGTTGTAGCGGGCTCCGACATGTGTTTGTCGCGGCGCACCACCATTTTTTATAAAGTATACATGTATAATAAAATGCAAATTTATTGTGAAAACAAAAGTGTTTGACATTTGTGGCCTTTTATTGTTCGCTGGAATCGAAGTACATGAACAACCACGGCAAATTTAGTAATTTACTGATGTAAATTTTAAAATATGGCTGAAAAATGTTACGGCCGGGACTTTCTGGACTCGTAACGGGGCACCGGGACCAGCGTGTCGCACCGGGACGATCCCGGTGAGACCGGGACACTTTGGACGTCTGTGACTATAATAGCGCCTGATTGAGAGTGACCTCCATTAGAGATGACTCACCTGTGTGGCGTAGTGTGGGTTCCGCGAGCACTCTCCGCATATCCGCTTCTTCTCCCCTATCCTTATCAATTATTGTTACGTTTAGGCTACGCATGACACTTCGTATTAGGTTGATGCGCTTTCCAATGATACTGGTGTGTTTGCGTGCGGGCGTGGGTGCGCGCGTTCGTGTGTGTGCATGTGCGGGTTTGCGTGCGTACGTGAGTGTGTGTATGTGTGTTTGCGTGCGTGTGTACGTGCGGGTGTATGTGCGTGTTTGCGTGCGTACATGTGTGCGCGCGTGCCCCGTGCTGGTGTGTGCGTGTTTGCGTGGCGTAGCATGTGTGCGCGCGTACGTGCTGTGTGTGTGTGATGGTGTGTGTGTGTGTTGTGTGTGTGTGTGTGTGTGTGTGTGTGTGTGTGTGTGTTGGTGTGGCTTGTGTGGGTGTTTGCGTCGGCGGTTAAATGATGTTCAGTTATTTTTAAAAACAGTCCAGTTTTTTAGATGACGAAACTTGTATTATTATTATTCCCCATTATCTACACAAGCCACGCACACCAATTATTGCCGGCTTGCCGTCTCTGCTGTTCGTTCTTCCTCAATCCATCGCTTACTCCCTCTCTCTTCTCTCCTCTCTCTCCTCACCCCTCTTCTCGTCTCTCTTCTCTCTCTCTCTCTCTCTCTCTCTCTCTCTCTCTCTACTCCTCTCTCTCCTCTCATTCTACTCTCGTCTTCCTCGCTCTCTCCCTCTCTCTCCCCGTCTCTCTCTTCTTTCTTGTCTCTCTCTCCTCTCTTCTCTCTCTCTCTCTTCTCGTGTCTCCTCTGTTTTCTCTTTTTCTCTCTCGCTATCTTTTTCGCTCTCACTCTTCCGCACGTGCTCTCTTATCGCATTTCAGTGTACCCACTGGGCTCCACGTGACATATATGTAGAACAGAGATACTCTGTTTAAAATCAGCTCTCTGGCATATTCATGAAACATGCAAAATTATCACGTATATTATATTTTAGTTCTCATCTAATATATATTTGAGTTCGTTGTATGTTATTATGTATGTATGTATGTATGTAATGTAATGTATGTATGTATGTATGTTTGTATGTATTATCTTCCCTATAGGCGGCCAAACCGCCCAAGCAATCTGGATGCAATTTCACAGGGCCATTGTTATATCCGGAGTGTTCCCTAGATGAAAAAAAACTGGTCAAACGTGAAACTTCACCGAAAAATCCGTGATAAAGACTACCGTTTATCTCGTCAATCTTCACGCACTATATTCAGCAACTCACTGCACAGTGGCTGCCATCAGACAGAAAACCTATGACTATTCTTGCCTTTAGCCTTATGATCTGCATCAGGCTCTTTTTATTTTGTGAAACCGAAACCGATCAATACTAAAACAGAGCATTAACCAGGCCAGTTTCAGGAGGTACTGACTCACTCTGAGTTCAGAGTTTGCAGTTCAGATGCTCCGATCTCAATGAATGCACTGGGCAACCATTCCAAAGGCTATGCATTTTTGATTCAATACAAAAATTGTCTTAATTTCAATGTCTATGGTTGCGCGCTCAGGCATTTCAATGACAATATTCAGCTGTGGACACGCACGCCCACTCAGCTGGCGGCTGTCTCTATCGTATTATAATATATGGAATTTGCTTTATTCGTGTACGATCTCACAATGTGTTAGCTGCACGTGGGAGCTCGAGAGTTCGCATACAGCAGCAATCTGCTAGCATATTTTCCCAACCATGGAATAACACGCAAAAACATTTGTTTTATCAAAGGCTTTGAAATGAAAAGTCTGCAACCATTTGTACATGCTGTTTATATATATGAATAATAATTTTTGTTATTTACACATATTACATAATTATGGTCGCCAGGGGTTTTAAGTGTTGGAGTTGGCTGTCATATAAATGTACATACGTAACAGTTTTTTCCCCCATGTTCATTATCTTATTAGAACTGATTTCTATATATTAATATCTGTGATTTGCAATGTATTGTCGATTTTACCATATGTTCCTATTGTGTCCCATTATTCAGTAGTATGAATTAGTTAGCACGATTTTACCACAGCGGCAGCGGGTACCGACAGCTAGTTATATATATATATCATATATATATATATAATTATTATATATATTACTATCGGTCACACAGTTATTGACGCACGTTCTGTTTCTCCTAACCACCAGGTTCGCCTCAGTTGTTGCACGGCCTAATCACATAGCGCATCCTGTAGGCATTTTAATATCAAAAATAATTCATCATGCTCTGGCTGTAAGTAATTACATTTCTTTAAATATTTTAATATGTATAATTATCTTACAGCTTTTTAGTGATTCCAATCAGCAGACATACGAGTTCATAATCTTGGGGTAAATGCATCCATTTATTTGAATATGAACTAACTGGTGTGCGAATCCTGGGATGAATCACGTTTTGTTGTGTTATTAGTTGTTGTACTGTATGGTATTCTCTAGCTGTGATGACGTAGGTTAATCGCTTGGTTTGTCCGGGCGGTGTATATACAGTAAATCAAACTATTAATGTTTGATGTCATGACACGTAAAGGTTTCATGTCGTGTGTATAGGAGCAATATACTTAGTCTTCTCTGCGTTCGTGCTATAGCTTTATGGTGTTCGTTACAGTGGGTTAGCGACTGTAGTGTACTACTGTAAGGCTAGCCTTTTGATGTGTACTGTACGTGTAACATCCCGTTGACATAATTCAAGTCAAGACAAGCTTGATTAGTGCCGAACACCCATAACCTGTAACGGCATTCAAGTCAGTGCGCGAAGCGGTGGCATGAAACTTCGGACTAAACATATTAATTAAAATACATAGTTTGTCGTCGGTACAGGGTAGTAGGCGTCTGCGTATAAGTGGATATACGAATAAAAGTTGAGGCACGATAGAGGTTGTCCATCGAAACCGTGACAGTACTGTTTACGTGCTGCTTGTTTGGGACCATCTGCATCTTTTTCTACCTGTGCCTGGATCTCAGCGATAACGGGCGTCCACACAGTTTATATTCGATCCGGTCAGGTATGGTAAAATATTGCATGTGTTGAGTATAACAATACCTATAGATAACATCGTTGCGTGTTCGAGCACTGAACGCTAGCAGCTCGATAGGCTCGGTGCTTGGTGAAAGTGTGTTTCGGCTACCAAATGTCGGCATCAATGCTAGCTCGACAGGCTAGTAGATTTTTTCTGGCATTTTACTGTATAATGGCTGTTAAATCACTGTGATTTCGTGGTCGCTTTCCCCGTCAGTTCCAGGGTCTTAGCTCTTAGGTCCTTGATTCTTGATCGAAGCTTCTTAGAGGCTGTATTGGCCTCGTTGTAGTGTAGCACTTGTATGGCAATGTCTGCGGTAGTAATGGCACATGTATATTTAAAACTGGTAGGCTGACGCCTGGGTAAATGAGGGCGGCTCCGGGTAACGAACTCACCCAGGAGCCCTAGTGATTCTTCAAAGTTTTATGCTCCTGTAGACTATATTCCCTTCAGGGTCCCCACAAATAAAATCCTCACTTAGATTCCCTACGCGCCACATCTTTGATCAATCTATGCTGTTATAGAGTCCACGTTCCTCCCCAAACTTAGCACATTTAGTATGTATGAGGTATTAATTCAGTCTTCAGCGACATCGACATCATATGTCACATGTGATCATCACTAAACTCGCTATCTGATCGTAGTGTTTTTTGGAGATCCATATGTTAGGCCTCCCTGCTACATTGTCTCCGATTACATGGCAGGATGTTTAGTGATGATCCACTATGGACGTGTGTCAATAGTTCGTGGATGAATCCACTATGTGACGTGTTGTCACATAGTTGTGTATGATGCCACTTTGTGACGTGTTGTCAGCATAGTTAGATGACCACGTTTATGCTCAACGCTTTGACTGTCGATTTTAAAAGCTGGAACAATACTTCCTTTCAGTATGCAGTAATATATAGTATGCCCTGCTCATGCTTACCCTTGTTTTTTTGATTCAGATAACTCATTTGAGGGGCAGTCTCTAGAATCAGTTGATCAAAAATGTCATTTCTACCCATGGATTGCTGGGCCACTTAATTAATTTCATAGTTTTTCTGATTCAAGCGATTTCTCATTCGAGGACGCTGATATTAGAGGAATGGAACACGAGCTTATGAAATAATCATCACACAATAAACGAAATTAAAAAGGCACTCTATGAAATAGTCCCCGTGAAGATAATTGCCACGGTAAGGCAATGCAGGTTTACTAACTGCTGCTTCTTTGCATTCGAGCGGAAATCATTGTTGTTAAAATTGG
>NW_014577100.1:881556-883203 GCF_000485595.1 Priapulus caudatus | reverse complement strand
AAGATTATAATATTTTGCAGAAATTATGAATTTAAAATGAAGAGGGGTTATCCCAGCATAGATTTCTATGATAATATTCCATCAGTAGATCTCACTTATGAAATAGGAAGCAGACCTTGCATGTAAAGTCTTCGCTGCATAAACCAATCAGTACACAATCTGGCTACGTTACTGTTTTAGCGCATGCGCAATATCTCACGAGGGGAGTTATATTTTGTGCTGAAAATGCATTTAATATAGTCCGGGGGTATCTCAGCATAGGTTTCTGTAAGAATTTTTTTTCGGTAGACCTGTGTTTATAATTAAGAGAGCGCCCTAGCCTGTAGGGTGCAAAACTCCTACTTTATCCCCACCCACCCTTTCCTTTGTCTTCATTGTCGCACGCTCAGCCTCCGTCTTCTTCCACCGCCCCTCGGCTGTCTTCCCTGCCTTCCCTGTCTTATTTAGGCCGTACAACACGTCTGAAATGATGCTCCCGCATGCACAATATCTGCTAAGAAGAAGAATATTTTAAGAGGGGTTATTCCAGCATAGATTTCTATGATAATATTCCATCGGTAGACCTCACTTATGAAATAGGAAGCAGATCTTGCATGTAAGGTCCCCGCTGCATATATCATTCCGTACATAATCCTGGCTACGATACTGTTTTAGCGCATGCGCAATATCTCACCAAAAGAGCTATATTTTGTGAGGAAAATGCATTTACTTTGATCAGGGGGTATCTCAGCATCGATTTCTGTAAATAAATTCTTATCATTAGACCTGTCTGACCTGAATATTTTGGGTGGGTCCGAAGTAAAATGTTGCAAAATGCATCGCTATTGTCTAAAGTGTGTTCTCCTTTATATTGACTCTTGTTTTGAGCTGTACTGTGTATTCAGCTGTACTGCACAATGCATAATCATTGCAAATGGGACATCATTGTGAAGGGAAATGAACAGGCTTTCCAATGATAGCAAATGCAATGATAACAATGCAGGAACAAGAGAGATATCATCGTACTTTTTTAGGAGTGTACATGAAAAGTCTCCAAAATAAAAATAAAACTTCTGCAGTTTACGGGTTAAGAGATTCAGGGTCAAGACGATATTCGTAGTGTCTTTCATTTTAGATACAGTGTAAACAAAAGTACATTACTTTAGATACAGTGTTTACATTAAAGGTAGTAGCCCTCATTTGCACACCCTCCCAATTTCCATAAAATTCCATTTGTAGATGCCAATTGGCATCAGGGTATTTTCTTTGAGTTCTTAAGGTGTCTTCCAGTCGCCTTATGAGGAAAACGTTTAATTTCGCATTTAAATGTCGCATTATAACCATAAGTCCAATGCTGTGATATGTTTACTTTGATGAGTCCTGATTTTAAGTTACAATGAGCCTAAATTTGTTCAATACCTCCCACAATGCTTTGCAAATGAAGGTTACTACCTTTAATTGAAAAGGGGATTCCAGTCCTTTTTTATATCTGACTTCAGTATCTATAAAAATAAACATGTTTCACTCAGTGAATGGTTGTAATTTCAGTACATGTGGAAATTGTCTAGTTTAAATTTTGTTTTGAGATAAATTTAAGAGATACATAAAGATATCATAGTTGAAGCTACCATACTTTAACACGTTAAATTCTGAATATATTATTTGCCC
>NW_014577100.1:874520-878302 GCF_000485595.1 Priapulus caudatus | reverse complement strand
ATATTATATATATATCTATGGTTCACACAGTTAGTTGCACGCACGGTTCTGTTTACTCTACCACCAGGTTCGCTAGTGTTGCACGCCTAATCAACACCGCATCTGAGCATTTATATCAAAAATAATTCATCATGCTCTGGCTGTAAGTAATTACCATTTTTTTAAATTTTTTAAATATGTATAATTATCTACAGTTTTTGATCCAATCACAGACTAACGAGTTTACGATAATTTGGAGGTAAAATCAATCAATCATTGAAAAGTGAACTACATCGGTGGCGAATCATGGGATGAATCACGGTTTGGTTGTGTCATAGTTGTGTACATGTATGTTTCTCTACGTGTGATACGTAGGTTGAATCGCTTGTTGTTCCGGGCGGTGTATATACAGAAAAAACTATAATGTTGATGTCATGACACGTAAAGTTTCATGTCGTGTGTAGTAAGGAGCAATATATAGCTCCTCGGTCGTGCTATAGCTTATGAGTGTTCGTAAGTGGGTTACGACTGTAGTGTACTATGTAGGGCATGCTTTTGATGTGTACTGTACCGTGTACTCCGTTGACATAATTAAGCAAGACAGCTTGATAGTGCCACACCATACCTGGTACGGCATTCAATCAGTGCCACGGTGGCATGAAACTTCGGACAAATCATATTATTAAAATAATAGTTTGTCGTCGGACAGGGTAGTACGTCTCGTATAAGTGGATATACGAATAAAATTGGAGCACGATGAGGTTGTCCATGCGAAAAGTGACAGTACTGTTTAGTGCTGCCTTGTTTGGGACCATCTGCATCTTTCTCTACCTGTGCCTGGAGTCTCAGCGATTAACGGGCTCACACAGTTTATATTCGGATCCGGTAAGGGTGTGGTAAAACATTGCATGTGTTGAGTATACAATACTATAATAACCATGTACAGTGTTCGACACTAACGCTAGCCCGATAGCCCGGTGCTGGTGAAAGTTGTGTTCGGGCTACCAAATGTCGCATCAATGCTAGCCCGACAGGCTAGTAGATTTTTCTAGCATTTGTACTGTATAATGGCTGTTAAATCACTGTTATTTCGTGTCGCTTTCGTCAGTTCCAGGGTCTTAGACTCTTAGGTCGAAGCTTCTTGATCGAAGCTTCTTAGAGCTGTATTGGCCTCTTGTATGTAGCACTTGTATGGCAATGTCTCGTAGTAATGGCACATGTATATTTAAAAACTGGTAGGTGACGCTGGGGTAAATGAGGGCGGTCCGGGTAACGAACTCACCCAGGAGCCTAGTGATCTCAGTTCTATGCTCCTGTAGACTATATCCTCAGGGTCCACACACAATAAAATATCCTCACTTAGAGTTCCTACCCCACACTCTTTGAAAATCTTATGCTGAAGGAGTCCACGTTCCTCCTCAAACTTAGCACATTCTAGTATGTAGTGAGGTACAGTCTCAGCGACACGACACACGTCACATAGTGGATCATCACTAACTCCTATCTGATGTAGGTATTTTTGGAGACCAATGTAGCCTCATCTACATTGGTCTCCGAACATCAGGAGTTAGTGATGATCCACTATGTGACGTGTGTCACATAGCTAGGTTACGTTAGGTCAATGCTTTGATGTCGATTTTAAAATGGAACAATACTCCTTTCAGTTTTTAATTTCATATTCAACATGGCACACTGCAAAACAGATGACACATTCATTCGTGTCATTTCTGCAAATATTTCGACTTAGGTGTAGGTAATATATAGTTATGCCCTGCCCTGCTTACTCCCTTGTTTTTGATTCAGACTCATTTGGAGGGCAGTCTCTAGGAATCAGTTGATCAAAATGTCATTTCTACCCATGATTTGCTGGCCACTTAATTAATTTCATAGTTTTTCTGATTTCAGGGCGATTTCTCATCGATGGAGCTGAAATTAGAGGAATTGGAACACGAGCTTATGAATAATCATCACACAATAAACGAAATTAAAAAGGCACTCTATGAAATAGTCCGTGAAGATAATTCCAGGTACATGCAGTTTTACTAACTGCTGCTTCTTTGCATTCAGCGGAAATCATTGTTTTAAAAATTGGCTTGGGAGGATATGCCTATCGTGCGTATACCTATATAAGGGAGCGTTCGGCGTTAGTTTTTACATAGGTTTTTATGAAGGAAAGTTGATATACAGTGTCGCAACAGTGGAACTGTAACAGAGGGGTACGGTAGTAGGGCCTATTTGTGAATATGTGTTCATATTATTTTCAGTTTTTACTGACTCTGTCCCAAGTGCCTGTGGTGCCGAGACTCGCCTCATCCTCCCAGGACATTCACTCTGCCTGGGGACTACTCATCTCCGGACCAGGCGCCCCGCGTCTGAGCTTGATGTCGGGCAGCGAGCCCTGCTTTCAGCTCCCGCGGCTGTCACGCACCGGCCTTCCTCGGCGGATGCGTGAGGCCGCGAACCTGCGACTGCGGGAGCTACGCAACACGCTCCACCGTGCGACATGCACCACTGTCTACTGACTACAATGAGCTGCCCAACGATTGTTATTGTAGAATAGAACGTGATAAATCACGCTATAATGTCAGTAGTGTGACATCACTGTCTGCTATATGGGAGACGCCAAGCTTGGATTAGAGCATCAGGGGGAATGCGATCAAATGCGGGACGCCGTGCTAGACCTGATGAAGCGAGTCTGCAAGGAAATGAGAGCCTTAAAGGGAGGCTTCTTCTGCACTCCCGTTCTGATAGGCAGCACGGCCAACCGCACAAAAGCTGGTCTGCCGGACGAATACGACTTCTTATTCGAAATCAATAGACCATATCGAGAAAATGTAATTATTGAAAACACAAAATCTGATGAAGCTGGCTTTGTAACAATTCGCGAGAAAATATCAGGCCAGCATATTACGGTAAATCTAAAGAAAAAATTTGTTAACGTATTGTGCCGGGCTGTATCGGAAGTCATGAAAAAAGGACATCATTCATTCAAACCCCAAGATCAAATATTTTGCAATGGAACAAAGTTTGCACTAAATTCAATATGATATTTGTTGGCGGCGGCATTTTAGACATCTACGTATATCGATAGATGTTACGCCGGGAGTACAAATCTCGGGCAAGCCAGCTGGCGCAACAATATTTCCTAATGACCACTACCACGTGGTACCCAAGCCTGGGGTGAACACAGATAATACGTGCTGGTCCGTCTGTACGGCAGTAGCGGAAAGCAATATGATCAGAAGTATTTATCCAGTTTATCGCAATGCTCTAATCACAGCAAAGGCATTTCTTGATCCTCTAGTACATGATTGTGATTATAAGTGTGGAAACATATCGAATAAGGATGAGTTGCTTACAGACAGTAACGTTACACGTTTACATACAGCTAACATAGACGTTATTCAGCTGTATAGGGCCACTCGCTTTTGGCCTAAGAAACTGATCGACTCCTACCTTGCGCTGCTTCATGTCGCATTACCCGACCCAGCGGATCCGTTGCAGTTCCGAGTAATCGTGCATAAAATATTTGAGTACGTACAATCGTGTACAAAAAATCGCAACATGCCGCATCCTTATATTTATAATTTTAATGTTTTGGCCGAGGACCGCGATAAAACAATCTCATACGTGCCGGTCGCGTATTTGCGTGAGCGGCACGTCGATGAGTTACTGGGACGTCTTGATAGCGGTCCGCTGGGGAGTAAGAGCGGACTTATAAAGCTCAGCGCTAAGGAGCTGTGGAAGAAGATGGAGGAGTCGGTCAGGAAAGCGGACCCTAAAGATGTAGCATTTATTAAATT
>NW_014577100.1:868353-870265 GCF_000485595.1 Priapulus caudatus | reverse complement strand
GTGGCAATTCGAATTACAACACGTCGTTAATTCGTTCGACACGTCGCAATTCGAATTACAACACGTCGTTAATTCTTTCGACACGTCGCAATTCGAATTACAACACGTCGTTAATTCTTTCGACACGTCGCAATTCGAATTACAACACGTCCTTAATTCTTTCGACACGTCGCAATTCGAATTACAACACGTCGTTAATTCTTTCGACACGTCGCAATTCGAATTACAACACGTCGTTAATTCTTTCGACACGTCGCAATTCGAATTACAACACGTCGTTAATTCTTTCGACACGTTGTAATTCGAATTGCGACGTGTCGAAAGAATTAATGACGTGTTGTAATTCGAATAACAACATTTCGAAAGAATTAATTCTACCTCCAGTCTTCCACTGAATGTAAATGTTTTTTTTGTAAGATAAAGTTAGTAAAGCAAATCACTAAGAAAAACCAATATTTAATTGTTACTTACATTGTGTTAAATAACAATAACATATATATTTTGTATTTGAAATTAAGAAAGACTAGATGCTTTTGAAAACGTTTTACTTTAAAATGAACTATTCAAGAAAGTATGTAGACACAGAAACATTGTAAGGTATTAACCTGTCTGGAACAGCTGCGATGGTTTGGACCTCATCCGGCTGAATGTTCAAAATGTCCAAAATTGATTGATGTAACTGATCCGTGCATGTTGCTGTCAGAAACAGCCATCTCGTCGACTTCGGTAGGATTGAATACACTTTGCTGATTTCCCTGTACTCAGGTCGGAAATCAAGACCCCTGGAGTGAATAAGAACGACTTGTCATGGTATAACAAAGTGAATGAGATTAGCAATGCCTTTAGAACTGAACTAAAATTAAAACCAAAATAGGTCGGTTAAAAACTCAAGTATATGAATAAATAGTTTCATTATGTTGGTTAAAACTGGTAATGTGCAATATACCATTCAGAAATGCAGTGAGCCTCGTCACACGTGAACAGACACAATCTTTCACCAAGGTGCATAACCATCTCTCGCCAAATATCGATACTCATAGCCTCTGGGCTACAGAAAACGACAGTAACTTCTCCTGCTAAAAGGCCTACAAAACAATGAAAAACTTTTATTATTTGTCATTTGGAAAAGAGCATAACTTCATTGAAATGTCGTACTTTCAATAACAGTAACGTTTTATCATACATTCATTTTGCCTACAAGAAAAATGTAGGCTATATACACTGAGACACTGTTGCATTTAAGATATCCGTAAAAAGCCCACTGCAAACATCATCATAGAATAAATGCCATGTATTGCCATTTCTACTGTTGCAACACCTTTGCTCACCTCTTTTCGTGTCAGGGTGGAGCTCACTCGGAGGTAGTATATGGCTGCTGCCGATACACCCATTCTCAATAATATATCCACTTGATTGAACATTAATGAGCGCAGTGGGCACACCACCAGACTGACATGATATGGTGTCTTGACAGACTTTTTCTGAATCACAAGTATAATTGTTATTATCGCAGAAATTTTAGAAATAGTTATTTAATAATTAATAATTAATAATTGCTTAGGAAATAATTAGACAATTTTAGAAATAATTGCAGAATTTGTATTATTTTTTTCACATTTGAAGAGTTTCAGTTGTCCAAATTATATAAACAGATAAGCCTATATATAAATAAACATTGTATAGGAACCGCAACCGTATACGGCTGCTAGGTGCCCTAGGTAGGGTATTGAAGGGATTTGCTTGTCTCGAGTTCCAGAATCATGTCACTCCATATCCGATCTTACAAGCATGCACATGGATTTAACGTAAATTTGTAATATGCTCTCTTTTACTCGACTTGTTGTACGCGCTCGCTCGCTAGCTCTCCAGTAGCTATTGATATCTGTGGTAGATATGTACATTCGTATATATA
>NW_014577100.1:867020-868328 GCF_000485595.1 Priapulus caudatus | reverse complement strand
GGGGGGGAGAGGGAGAGGTGGAAGTCCCCCTCTCTCTGTGAAGGGGGGTTCTGGGGGTCTCCCCCAGCAAAATTTCAAAAATTTGAATGTTAGCAATTGTTACAGGTGCATTTTCACAACGGCGATGTTAAATTTGACAACGGTGGTGCGCTACTGTGCCTCTTATGTATAAGAAACCCTGGTCTTAGACTGCATTTGAGGCACCCTGAAACCATTTTCACAACGGTGATGTTAAATTTGACAACGGCGGTGCGCCACTGTGCCTCGTATGTATAAGAACCCCTGGATTCCTAGTCATGTGACCAGATGTTTAACATTAGTCTAGAGCTGAGAAATCCATAAAAACACCTTGGTCGAAAGCAACGGCATTCACGTTTCGTTAATTACTAAGAAAGAAGTTCGGTGTTCGTCAATTATATGCACCTTCATCATAGAAGATTTCTGTTTAAAATCTTGCCTGGAATTCTCATATTGCCGGTAGTTATAGATTTTATGCCTATCGTGCCTGCTCGACATTTAACAATTGGTTTAATATTAACACAGCTTCCAACAACATCTAATGAGAATGTTATAAACATATCAATATTCATAATGCAGAGTTATTATACCTTTGTGGTGTTGTATTTAGGCCACAATTAAAAAAATCTTTGTTTGCCTTCACCCGACCCATGCTGAAAAGTTTGGGTAGGTAGGTAGGCTTAAAAAATTGAGTTTTTTTTTTTACAAATTTAGCATGGTGTCTACATGCTCGGGTGTGCTTGTGTGGAGATACCTTTTCTGTTGAATGTTTGTTTTGCTTGGTACATATAATGTATTACCTACATATTTATATAATGTACAGTAATACAATTTGTAAAAAAAAAATGGGAAAGATCAATTAAATGTTTGAGTCGGCTTCTTTTTGGCAGGTCGGTCGAGGGAGGGCAAACAAACAATATTTTTATTATGGTCTTATGTGTGTTTGCAGTGTCCAGAGGCTACGAACTCTGGTCGACCCGTCGTTCAGCGATGTGGAAGATGTCATTTCCATGGATACGGTGAAACAACGGGTGCTCTCGCTCACTGGTGAGGAGTGCTCCTTCGCAGAGATGCCTGCCCAGAAAAGTGATGTACAGGTAAGAATGATAATCAGGTGTGGTGGGTGACGAGGGAAGTGTGATGTACAGGTAAGAGGGATGTACAGGTAAGGGGTATGTGTAGGTAAGGCAGCTGTCTAGGTAAGGGGATGTACAGGTAAGGGGGATGTACAGGTAAGGGGTATGTGTAGGTAAGGCAGCTGTCTAGGTAAGGGGATGTACAGGTAAGGGG
>NW_014577100.1:861215-867010 GCF_000485595.1 Priapulus caudatus | reverse complement strand
TCTAGGTAAGGGGATGTACAGGTAAGGGGGATGTACAAGTAGGGGGATGTACAGCTAAGGGGGATGTACAGGTAAGGGGATGTACAGGTAAGGGGTATGTGTAGGTAAGGTAGCTGTCTAGGTAAGGGGATGTACAGGTAAGGGGGATGTACAGGTAATGGAATGTACAGGTGCAGGGGAATGTATGGGTAAGGAGAAAGCCTGCACAGTAGCACAGAGCCTGTTCTTGTTCACGAGTTCTTTAGTGAAGTGCAAATAGGAACCATATCAGTTGCCATTGCTGTGTAAATAGGTGTGCCGCATTCAGTGAGCGTATGTTAATATTTGGGGTGTATTATGATTGCGGGTTCTCCCATGACTAACTATGGAGTACTTCTTTGCATGATACGTGAATAAATGCTCACAATATAATTTTTTTTATACCTGCACAACATATAATCAGGGGTTAATAATATCAAATTGTCAATATTAAACCCCTGATGTATAATGTATGTAGGTCATCCTAATTGGTGCTTGTGAATAGAAATGTTATATCTGGTCTACAAATACCACTATTGATAGTGAATGCCTCAATAGAATCTTCTCTCTATCTTTTGTAGCCGGAATACTGTGTTGCTCATTAAATAAACTCTACCCCCTATTTTTCCATTATTTAAACGAATACGATATGCATGAACTATCCATCGGCCTTTCTTTTGACAAAAAGTGAAATTCCAAAGTTTAACATGGTTTAAATATGTTGTTATGAAACTTCTTCAACTTCTTCTGAAACGTAACAGAAAAAGTCAAAAAACGCTCTGATCTATATCAGGACCGCGTATATATATATATATATATATATATATATATATATATATATATATATATATATATACGGTGCCAAGAGTAACTAAACCGTTTATGCTCAAACTGCACAACATGAATGTTACATTTACAGTTCGCAGAGATGCGACTACTCAGCCTCTTCAAATGCTATTCGCATCGCATATAGATTTTCTAAGATCTTGTATATAAATTTATCAGATGCATAACCAGGGAAAATATATTTCAGGAGCCTCTTAAAATATTTCCTGTTCATAGTATGCTAATCCAACAGTTGCGGATGCTGGATTTTTTCGCTACTCGAGCAAAAATTCGTACATCATTCTCACGTATATATATTATATAATCGTGAAATTCAAAAGAATCATACATATTTCGTAATGGGAAATGATCGCAGGAGACCCTGCCTGTAATTTCGTTTCCTAGCCCGCATTCATACGTATGGATGTCGTGCAGTAGTCGTGTAAACCGAGTGATCACTAGCTGTTTGACTGATGAACTGACTAGCGACAGTTTCTTGGAAAAGAAGTCGTTTTCCCTGGAGGGGGGGGGTAGTCGCTTTCTTGCGGGTAGGGACTGCTCGCACCTAATCGGGAGAATTGAGCGGCCACAAGACAGCAGGGCTCGACGGCTGGCAAATACACTGGGACAAAAAGAATGGCCGTCCGAGATAGTGCAATACATCGGCAACACAACATAGACGAGCCAGAATCACGTACCACACAGGACACACACACAGAACACAATTGGTGGCAAAAATGGTTAGGAAAAAATTTTGGGGGGGGCAGAAAGATGGTGAAGGAAAACGAAAATGGGGGGCATAAATGCACGGCGCATACTAATTAAATACATCACTCATCACACACACACACACATACACACACACACGGGACGGCACGACAGAGCCACCCCCTCCCCGGGGGGGGTGGTATTGGTTTCTTGTCAATGATCTGTGTGTGCTTCTGATTTGGCTACCCTATCGAGTAAGCAGAGAATTCTGCTGAACAGCTTCATATTAAATTAGTCTGTGTTATTGACCGCTAATGATTTCCTTATGTGCTGGTGTGCCTGTGTGCGTGCGTGTGTGTGCGTGGATACGTGCGTGCGTGCGTGTCTAGCGCTTTCGTCTTCTCCTCTCCTCTCTCATCGCTACATAGGGTCCTCGTCTCTCATCCTCGTCTCTCAACTCCCTGTCTCTCTTCTCTCCGTCATGTGTGCCGTGTTGCGGCGTGCGTGCGTGCGTGCATGGGTGCGTGCGTGCGTGCGTGCGTGTGTGTGCATGCGAGTGTGTGCGTGCGTATGCGAGCGTGCGTATGCGAGCGTGCGTGTGTGTGCTTGCTTGTGCGTGCGTGCGTGTGTGTCTGCATGCGTGCGTGCGTGCGTGCGTGCGTGCGTGTGTGTGTGCATGCGTGCGTGCGTATGCGTGCGTATGCGTGCGTGCGTGCATGGGTGCGTTCGTGCGTGCGTGCGTGTGTGTGTGTGTGTGTACATTCTGTACTGTGGTCTGTACGACGTGTGTCATGCTTGGTACATGTACGTGTGCAAATAACCTGATTGCAATGATACTAACGTTTCAGCTTCACTCGGGGGAGACTCGTCCCCGTTTAAGCGTGACTAGCTTTTAACCACTAGTAAGGCAAATGGAAAGCAATGAGGGTAATTTCATTGATGTTTTAAGCATAAGCACTTTATCCGCGCATTGAAATGGCAACAGGAAATAGCATTTGCATTCGTAGCAGTGGATGCGTAGGACGTGTGTTATATGGGGGCCTTGGGGGGGGGGCGTGGATTAACTTTGCCACGTATTCACAATAATCACGTTAGCGTTCGAATTGTAATGTTTCGAGTGGGTGAGGTGATATTAGCGTTATATTCGGATATTTTACCGCACTGTTGCTAGCATTTCATGCGGTGTGTGTCTGTGTAGGGGGGGGGGCATCCTGCCTGTCGATCTTACTTCTTCCCAGTAATTTTTTTATGTGGGAGAGGGAGAAGGATGCATGTACACGACATTTATGGGAAGAACGGAGAGGCAAGATAGGTTGGGCAATCCCCGTTTTTTTACCGTGGAAATTTTCGAGGCAACTCGGCAAGGTGAGAGAGAGAGGGCATGCAACTACCTCTAAAAATCGGTGGAATGTGGTTGAATGGTCAACCCCTCTGGTTATACGTCGTGTTTAGCACAATACAACATATGTCACTCGCTCGTCGCACGATGACAATTCTGTCTCAGTCTGTCACGTTAGTCTTTCTTCACAAAGTTGTTGCTGATGTCTCAATCAGTGTTGTCTCACTCCCATCTACCCATCCTGACTGTAATCACCAGGGTTGGACGTACACATTCGATTACCAGTTGCATTTTGTGAGAGTTTTGCTCCCTATGACGGGATAGCCAGTCCCATAGTCTAGACATAGATAGACTTCCATCGATGGTCTCTGCGGCGACACACGCTCCACATAGCAGCAACGTCTCTCCCGACGACACACGTCGTACACCAGCTAGAGCATAGATACAGAATACAGATTCTATTCTATATCTCAATCTGTATTCTGTATGTATGGCTAGAGCGAGCTGCATAGCTCTTCAAAGTGCGTTGCTTGCTTGCTGCTTGAAATGCGGCTTTGAGGCTGTGTTCGTAACTGTGATCGGTCAGTCATTACCGTAATCGATGTTAAATGAGGCTCTGCTGCCCTGCGTGATCGCACAGCTCATGGAACTGCTTTCCCCTATTAACCTTTGCGCTTGATTCCTATTGCGCGGAACCTTTGCGCTTGATTCCGGTTTGATAACCACCAATCAGAGTGCATCCACGTACAGCAGGCAGTGCCGTTAGACGTTTTGTATGAGAAATAAAGAAAGTGCAGACTATCGAGTAGGTGGTGCAGTATACGAGGCTGTAATTAGCTCCAGCAGAAACCGCCTCCTTTGTTGGGCACAGGCTACAGCAGGGTGTAAGTTCCAGCGGAAAACCCCTCTTTGTTTAAAAAGCACGAGCTGTTTGTGTAGCAACTGCATCCTGGGCTCAAATACGAACTTGCTTTGAAATGTAGAATAGCGCCTATAGCTAATGTGTGAATAGGAAACAGTTGTATTGAATGTTTATAGTACTTTTTTGTGATGAATCTTTCATGTGTATTATTCAAAACAAGCAGGCAATCGATGGTTCGTGAATTCGTGACTACTCAAACATCTCTGAGGGTAAAAATATTGGATTTTATATGAAATAATAGTTATTGATTTCGGAGAATCATCAATGATTAACCAGCAGCAATTCTTACCCATAATATACTCGCACCATTAAAAATAATCTTTATATCTATGATATAGTTTGTTTAGAAATTATTTCAATTGTATATAACTTCTTCGGGTATAGCGGACAGAAGTCTTCGATGTTATTTGCTTTTACTTTGCAACACATGCTTTACATTAAATTTTTTTTATTTGTGCGCCTTACACCATAATATACCCCCTGTCTATACCCCCTCTCTCTTTTGTAACATGTGTTTTGCAGGTGTTACATGAATTAGTCAGTGGAGCTAGACTAGTAGTTGTTTTAGTCATAGTCTGGCTAGACAGGGCGTCGCTTGTGGCGGCTACATTGATGTACTAGGGAGAATTGTAAACGTGGTTAGGCAGTTTCTAGGGTCATTGTGAAATGGGGGTAGGACGCGGTCTGGGGGAACCAGTACATGTGCGTGCAGGATGTAAGAGTTGGGGGGAATATATAGGACAGGGATGTAGGAGTCGAGGAGATTCTGGGTCTGGTCGCGGAAGGAGGCACACGCGCGCATGCGCATGTGCTTGGTTTTTGTGTATCTTTGTGCGATGTGTCTACACTGTATGAGTTATTAAAGATTATTCCGGTTACAACACAAGTTTGAATTTATATCGTCATAGCTGTTTACACACACACACTCTCTCTCTTAGTCAGGAGGCTTTTCTCCTCTCTCTCTCTCTCTCTCTCTCTCTCTCTCTCTCTGTCTCTCTCTCTCTCTCTCTGCTCTCTTCTCTCTCTCTCCTCTCTCTCTCTCTCTCTCTCTCCTCTCTCTCTCTCTCTCTCTCTCTCTCTCTCTCTCTCTCGTCTCTCTCTCTCTCTCTCTCTCTCTCTTCTCGCCTCTCTCTCTCTCTCTCGCTCTCTCTCTCTCTCTCTCTCCTCTCTCTCTACTCTCTCTTTCTCTTTCTCTCTCTCTCTCTCTCTCTCTCTCTCTCTCCTCTCTCTTCTCTCTCTCTCTTCTCTCTCTCTCTCTTGCCTCTCTTCACTCTTTCCTCTCTCTCTCTCTCTCTCTCTCTCTCTCTCTCTCTCTCTCTCTCTCTCTCTCTCTCTCTCTCTCTTCTCTCACTTTTCACTCTTTCACTCTTTCTCTCTTTCTCCCTCTCTCTCTCTCGCTCTCTCTCTCTCTCTCTCTCATCTCTCTCTCTCTCTCTCTCTCTCTCTCTCTCTCTCTCTCTCTCTCTCTTCTGTCTGTCTGTTTCTGTTCTGTCTGTCTGCTCTGTCTGTCTGCTCTGTCTGTCTGTCTGTCTGTCTGTCTGTCTGTCTGTCTCTCTCTCTCGCGCGCGCCACCCATTCACATTCCGGAACTTGCAAATTGGGGTTTGCATAGCCGCATGTTGGCTCTGTCACTGATGAATGCATGGTTCATGTTCGGGGCCACGCCGCGTGCGGGCCCCGCGCGCGCGTCCTAAATTATTCATCTGAAGCGAGAATGAATTTTTCCCATTATCGGATGCGTAGCGATGCGTAGGAACCCTCATGCGCCTCCTCCCCCTCCTCCCCTTCCTCCCTTTCTCCCCTCCCCCTCTTCCTCCTCCCACTCATGCTCTTCCCCTTCCTCCTCCTCCCCTCCTCCTCCTCATCCTCCTCCCCTCTTCTTCCTCCTCCCCCTCTTCCCCTTCCTCCCTCTCTCCCCTCCCCCTCTTCCTCCTCCCCCTCATGCTCTTCCCCTTCCTCCTCCTCCCCTCCTCCTCCTCATCC
>NW_014577100.1:857952-858613 GCF_000485595.1 Priapulus caudatus | reverse complement strand
GCTACACGCACTCACACACCGACCCGGTACGTACCACACATGCTACACGCACTCACACACCGACCCGGTACGTACCACACACGCTACACGCTACACGCACTCACACACCGACCCGGTACGTACCACACACGCTACACGCTACACGCACTCACACACCGACCCCGGTACGTACCACACATGCTACACGCACTCACACACCGACCCCGGTACGTACCACACACGCTACATGCTACACGCACTCACACACCGACCCGGTACGTACCACACACGCTACATGCTACATGCTACACGCACTCACACACCGACCCTGGTACGTACTAACGNTGCTACACGCACTCACACACCGACCCCGGTACGTACTAACGCACGCTACATGCTACACGCACTCACACACCGACCCCGGTACGTACTAACGCATGCTACATGCTACACGCACTCACACACCGGCCCCGGTACGTACTAACGCATGCTACATGCTACACCGCACTCACACACCGACCCCGGTACGTACTAACGCATGCTACATGCTACACGCACTCACACACCGACCCCGGTACGTACTAACGCACGCTACATGCTACACGCACTCACACACCGACCCCGGTACGTACTAACGCATGCTACATGCTACACGCACTCACACACCGACCCCGGTACGTAC
>NW_014577100.1:852443-854544 GCF_000485595.1 Priapulus caudatus | reverse complement strand
GATTATTCCGTCATTCCATCATTATTCTGCCAGTATTCCATCATTATTCCATCATTCCATCATTATTCTGCCAGTATTCCATGATTATTCCGTCATTCCATCATTATTCTGCCAGTATTCCATCATTATTCCGTCATTCCATCATTATTCCGTCATTCCATCATTATTCCGTCATTCCATCATTCTGCCAGTATTCCATCATTATTCCGTCATTCCATCATTATTCTGCCAGTATTCCATCATTATTCCGTCATTCCATCATTATTCTGTCATTCCATCATTATTCCGTCATTCCATCATTATTCCGTCACTATTCGTTCGTCATTATTATAATTTGTCATTATTCACCCCTGGCATTACGTATTCTTTACACGGGTATGTAACACAGATCCCGCTAGGTATTGGTGTGCACATGGAGACAAGGCACGCATGCGCAGACGCACACGCTCGTACATGTTTTATTGTCGATAAACCCGTTTATTTATTTACTTAGGTTATCCATGATATAGCATACTTTTACAATATATTTTGAATTCATGAAATTGGATAACTACCAAGGATATATACACAAACAGCATGACTAGCACACTTTATACACGTACATTTGTCTACAGTTTTTTAAAGTTTTTTAACAGTTGTTTACAGTTGTTTTTGCCTACAGTTGTCATATGGCACGGATCCCACTAGGTAGCCTATACTGATGCGCACATCGTGGCATGACACGCATGCATCAACACTACAGGCTAGCATGCTCACACACACACTCATCACACGCTTACATATTTTATAGCTACGTGAACACATGATTGATACCGTGCACGAATGATATTAAATGTGTCGCCTATCCCAACACAAAGTGACAAAGGCATCGTCAAGGGCAACCGCATCAGTTTTTTCTTCACATACATTATAGCGTATATTACACTGTCGTGGAAAGTTCATACCGTACACCGCATGTATTCAAGCAACGAACTGCCTGCGTGGAAGAATTTCATGACCAGAGTTAGCTGTGCAGTATGGCCCGCACGTTCGAAAAATCTAATATATAATATCGAATAATGAAAAGAAGTAAGTAATTGAAACCGCGAAGCAACGTTAAATAGTAAATAACGATGATATTCACCATTTAACATCGGTTTTCGATTGGGAATTTTACTTTGCGCAGGCTGGATCAAAACGTTTGACAAGAAATATATAAATCGTATCACATAATTCGTAATCGAAAACAAAAATAGAATATATGTAATATAATATCGAATAATAAAAAGAAGTAATCGGATCGTGAAGCGACGTTAAATGGTAAATAAAACATTGATGTTTACCACTTAACACCGGTTTTCGGTTGAGAATTTTATTGAGATTTTCGATACGAAGTTAATCAGCAGGTCGTTGATATTTAGTTATTTTAATTACCATTTGACATCGGTTTTCGATTGGGAATTTGATTTCTCACAGGCTGGAAAGACTTATATGTAATACGATATAATAAGACAATATATAAATCGTATTATATAATTCGTAATCGCAAAAAAAAAAAATCAAGTATATAGCATTGAATAACAAAAAAAAACGATATCAAAACGCGAGGAGCAACATTAAATGGTAAATAACATTGACATTTAGATTGAGAATTTTGATTCTGCGCAGGTTGGCTGAAGACTTTTGACAAGTACTACCACGACCAGACGCGTAACATCTTCGCTTCCATGCTGAAGCAGCTTCCCCTCGATAAGAGGAGGAGATTCATCTATGCAGAGATATCCTACTTCTCCGTGTGGTGGGAGAAGCTCGATGAAACGCAGCGTGCCACGGTCAGGAGGTGAGAGAGAGGAGGGGGGATGGAGGAGAGAGAGGGAGGGGAGGGAGGTAGAGAGAGGAGGGGGAGAGGGGGAGGGAGAGATGTCCTACTTCTCCGTCTGGTGGGAGAAGCTCGATGAAACGCAGCGTGCCACGGTCAGGAGGTGAGAGAGAGGAGGGGGGATGGAGGAGGGAGAGAGAGGGAGGGGAAGGAGTAGAGAGAGGAGGGGGAGGATGGAGGAGGGAGAGAGAGGGAGGGGAAGGAGTAGAGAGAGGAGGGGTAGGATGGAGGAGGGAGAGAGAG
>NW_014577100.1:845652-851692 GCF_000485595.1 Priapulus caudatus | reverse complement strand
GGAGAGACCCTGCATTTGTGAGAGAGAGAGAGAGAAAGAGCGTGATAGACTAAGAGAGAGAGAGAGAGAGAGAAAGAGAGAGATAAGGAGAGAGGGAGAGAGGGAAGGAGATAGGGAGAGACCCTGCATTTGAGAGAGAGAGAGAGAAAGAGCGTGATAGACTAAGAGAGAGAGAGAGAGAGAGACACCCCGTGCTTGACACCCCTCTCGTTTCTCGTGGCAGGTTGATAGAGGATGGGCAGCTGGAGATAGTTACGGGAGGCTGGGTGATGACAGACGAAGCCAACTCTCACTACTACGCCATCATTGATCAGCTCATCGAGGGACACCAGTGGCTCGAGCTGCAACTAGGTATTATATGATGCGACCACCGCCGGTGGGCAAAACATGTTATGAGGGGTGCGAAATAGATGGAAGCAACCGGTAACCTACCAGAAATTTTGCCAATTAAGATGCATACTGGGAGCCTCACTTTCGTGAACAACATTTCCGTTTCCGGCTCACTTCTTTGAATTCTGACCTATCAATTCTCATATTTGCTCGCTATAAAAAAATAGTCCAGGAATTCAACCGGGGTGGTCGCTCAAAGGCTATGCCTTACTATATATTATTATACGCAGTGGCTACGCGTCCATTACAAAGCTCAGCACAGATTCCCAAATCCATGATTCATCCATCTTTCAAATCGTTGATTTTACTGGATTTACTATTGCTTCAAAAGTTACAAAAACACATGTTTTTGATAAAATACCTAAACGTAAGTAATATTATGGTAAAAACGTATTGTTGATTGTTTTTTACTGAAAAAATATAGTTGGGTTCACATAAGAAATGTATGACCAGACGCGTAGCTTGGGAGCTGGGCGTCCGGTAACCGGACGAGTAGCCACGGACTATTATATTTACGTCATTCACGTGTCTCCCTAGGGGGCACTCTAACGCGCGTCGCGTCGGTCAAAGCTGAAGCTAATTTGCGACATTCCGTAAATCCTCCCTAATTGGAGGATTCAAGGAATTTAATTACAGGAATTAGGTTCCTTTACTGCCTCGTCGACACGCTTTAATTTCTAGCCGTGTTTACTTTTGACGATCCCAACACAGTCATGCTGTGTTTTCTCAGCTTGTTGTATACGCTACCGAGCTGATCAAGTTTACCTGTGTATCGTTTGTGACACGCGTATATATGACTCCAGTTGGTACAACCCACACCCTTCCCACTTCCTTTATTCTCTCTCTCTTTCCCCCCCCCCCTCCCTCCATCCAGCCATCCATGAATTCTCATATTTTTTCTCATATATATATATATATATATATGCCTTCTCATATTTCTGGGGAGATCCCTGTAACTGTATCGATGTGTTTATCAACAGCAGTTAGGGTCACATGCAGAGAATGAGAAATTCGGCAGACCTGTTGTACGGGCGGTGTGTTTTTCCGATAAGTCCGGTGGGTGATTTTACTCGCGTGCAGGGCGCATTGTCCAACATATTTTCCCACAGAGGTAAAAAAACTCTGAGAGGCGAATCATCGTTTGTTACTGCTAATAACGAGAACAACAACATTGGCGTAAATCAGGTGAAAAACAAAGTCAAAATAAGTCGGCTCACTGCCGGAACCGTTGTCCGGCCGACAGGAAATTAGGGATTTAGCATTTCCTGGATCTACCTTGACCCGGCCGTGTGGCGCTGTGCTTCGGTCACCTGGTGTGTAAACACACGAGTAAAGTAACAGACACGAACACTGTGTGACACTAAAGGCGGTCTTATGTCGGGCTTGCGAGCCGACTCGACTGGAAGCAACTGGCTGCAATTCACTGCGACTGCAGTGCTTAGGTCGGTCGACTGCGACACGACTGCCTGCGACTGGCCGCCACTAGTTGCTCGAAATAGAACAGTGGGCAACTGGACGCAACTAGTCGCTGCTGATCGCTTCCAGTTGCTCGAAATCTAGTTGCTTCCAGTCGAGTCGGCTCACAAGCCCGACATAAGCGCGCCTTAAAGTTACTGTAACAACAATGTATTGTAACACTCAGTTTAGTCTTACAAGCGTGTATGGTGGCTGATACACAGGGTAGTGTAACAAGCATGTATGGTGTAATATAAACACACGAGTATGTACTGTGGCCCACAGCTGTGAAGGTAATGGCAAACAGAAGCATATACTGACAGTCACACACAGATGTGAATACAATTGCAAATGGTAATGTAACAGAGGTAAATGTAGTGACAAGCGGGTATACATGTATTCTGATACACAGGTAGGTGCACAATGTAGAGTGACAGACCCAGGCAGAGATCGATACCATCATAATTTCATTTACCTAGACGAATAGGAAGATCTCAGCGACTGCTCAATACCGAGCAACTATTTCGACTATAACGAGCGACTACTTCGAGCCATATCATAAGATTATATCATAAGAGGCTGCATGCATCGTGCCACACATACACGCTGTATTTAATGTTCGTTCTCGTTACTCTCCCGTCTTCGGCGCAAAACTAATCGATCGCTAGTAATTGAAGCTCGTGGAAGTCGCGGCTCGTTAAGCGTGTATCGGTAGATTGATCGTCGACGCCCGCGGCGTCTGCGTTGTTAATAGCAACTCATCTCTACGCGCGTGCACGCTCTCTTGTTCACTGACTCCCGCCAGAAGACCGCATCCGTTACCGAGTCGAAGCGAATCCGTTTTCTTAAAGCGACGGACGGAAGAAGATTTTCACGTCGGAGTGAATGATGATGGAAATAAAGGATGCATGCATTCGGCGGCGGAATAATCGTGGATGGCTGGTGTTGGCGGCGATCGCGGCGTCTGTGTTAGACAGTACGTGGGAAGCTGAGTGTGTTGAAAGTCACTTGCTGCGGTCTTCTGATGAATTCGTGGGTTCTAAACCCCGGGATTCCAATCTTCTTCTTCTACTACTTCTTCTTCTTCTCGGGTCACTCACTGTAACATGTGTTTTGCACGTGTTACATGAATTAGTCAGTGGAGCTAGACTAGTAGTTGTTTTAGTCATAGTCTAGCTAGACAGAGCGTCGCGCATCTTGTGCGGCTAGATTGATGTTATAGGGAGAATAGTAAACGTGTTTTAGGTCGGCCGTTTCTAGGGTCATTGTGAAATGGGGGGTAGGACGCGGTCTGGGAGAACGGGTACATGTGCGTGCAAGATGTTTGTAGGAGTTTTGGGGGGGAATATATAGAACAGAGATGTAAGAGTAGAGAATGCTGGTTCTGGTCGCGAGGGAAAGCGCACGCGCGTATGTGCGTGTGCGTGGTTTTGTGTCTCTTTGTGCGATGTGTGTTTACACTGTATGAGTTATTAAAGATTATTTCGGTTACAACACAAGTTTGGCACACCACCACACAACCACCACGCATCCGTTCTCCCAGACCGCGTCCTACCCCCCATTTCACAATGACCCTAGAAACGGCTGACCTAAAACACGTTTACTATTCTCCCTATAACATCAATCTAGCCGCACAAGATGCGCGACACTCTGTCTAGCCAGACTATGACTAAAACAACTACTAGTCTAGCTCCACTGACTAATTCATGTAACACGTGCAAAACACATGTTACATCACTACACTACACTCGACCTAGCAACTGCAGCACACATGGATTCCAATGGGAAGGGTGGAGTCGATCTCTCCGTGGTGTTTAGCGGTGTGCATAGCGTTCTGTCGCTTGCGCTGCCTTCACGATGATTCTGTGATTAGTCTACGATAGCGGAATAGTCACCGGGGAGTTTTTCATTGACGTTTGGGTCTTGAGGCATGCAGACAGATATAGATAAATGTAGACATAAAGGTCGATAGTGTATAACGACGACAATACGTGGCTTGTGGGATAATTATTGATTGTGCATTTACTCCACTGCAGTAAGACAACTACTTGCATTAAACCACAAAGCTACTGAGCTGCGGGTGCATCGATGCCTTGTAGATACGATGCTATTATTTCTTATTATTCTTTATATATTAAGGAATTTTCAATAAAAGCATTTTTATATTATTTATTACTTCTATTATTATTTATGGGTTTAGATTAAGTTATCGCGTACTTGATGTATACTATATGTACGTGGTATTGCAATATAAAAGTTTAGTGGGCGATGTTTAGTGAGGAATCATTGCGTTGTTTGTGGCGTCTGCTCGTAAGGTTACCAACCATCTCTGGCTGTGACACCACCCCAACATTGTATTCATTGAGATGATATTATAATGGCAGTTTATTTAGGATGAAATAGACGTTTTCATGCTAGAAGGTACGAGGCCAGAATGTAGAGATTTCTTTGTGTGATTTTTTCGGGGCCACCAGTTTACTTTCTGTCCGCGAAGAATTATTTCTCCCTTTATGTAAAAAGGAATTTTAGTTTTTAAACGTTTGTCATCTTGTTTGTCCGTTCATCAGTTCGTTCTCATATGGTTTTTTCATCTGTCGGTCTGTCCTTCTATCTGTCTGTCCATCTGTCTGTGGGTCCATCTGTCTGTCTGTGTGTTTGTCTATCATGTTCCTGCCTTTACATCCGTCTCACCTATCTCTTATCTTATCTCATCTGATCTCATCCTCTCATCCATGTCTTCCTTCTATAGGTGTGAAGCCACGCTCCTTCATTCACCTGCTAACCACCTATCTCATCCGTCTCTCCTATCTCATCTTATCTCATCCTCTCATTCATGTCTTCCTGCTACAGGTGTGAAGCCGACCTCGGGATGGTCGATCGATCCGTTCGGACACTCGTCGACGATGGCGTACATCCTGAAGAGAGTCGGTCTCACCAACATGTTGCTGCAGCGAGTGCACTACAGCGTCAAGAAACACTTCGCACGCGAGAAGCAGCTAGAGTTCATGTGGAGACAGAACTGGGGTGAGAGCACTTTGGGGGAGGTGGGGGGAGCGGTGAGCGCGGGGGTGGTACGCACGTGCTGTGGGGTGGAGTGGGGGGTTGTGTGGGGGAGGGGGCTGTGGTGGTGTGTGATGTAATGTTATTTAATGTTATATAATGTCATGTAATGTAATATAATGTAATATAATGTAATATAATGTAATGTAATGTAATATAATGTAATATAATGATGTAATGTACTGTATTGTAACGTGCCGGATCTTAACGTATCGCCCCGTTTACAGACCACAACGCGTCTAGGGACATGTTAGTGTCCTGTAATGTAATATATTGTAATGATGTAATGCACTGTATTCTAACATGTCGAATCTTCGTCGCCCCTGTTAGAAACCACAACTCATCGACTGAAATTTTCATGTAATATAACATGACGTAATGTAATATAACGTATTTATATAATGCACTGTATTGTAACCTTAACGTATCGCCATGGTTACAGACCACAACTCTTTGACTGACATGTTCATGTAATATAATGTAACTTAATGTAATATAACGTATTTATATAATGCACTTTATTGTAACCTTAACGTATCGCCATGGTTACAGACCACAACTCATCGACTGACATGTTCACGCACATGATGCCTTTCTACTCGTACGACGTCCCGCACACCTGCGGACCCGACCCAAAGATCTGCTGCCAGTTTGACTTCAAGCGTCTGCCGCTGTCCAAGGTGCGGTGTCCGTGGAGGATTCCCGCGCAGGCCATCACCGACACTAACGTGCACGAGAGGTAGGGGGCGCCAGCGGCCACCAACGTAGCTCGGGTGGAGGGGGCGTCGTCGGGGTAGGGGGCGCCAGCGGCCACTAACGAAGCTCGGGTGAAGGGGGCGTCGTCAGAAACGAAATTAGTCCTAATGCTAGTCTTGACAGTGGTATTGGAGTTTAGTTCTTCTCGTGGACAGGACGTCTATACACTGCGTATAAGAAACCCTTAACTTTACGATATTTCTGGCAACCGTCTGTGAGAAAAAGTTAGTGTTAGTAAAAGTTAGTAGGTTAATGTTAAGTCGAATATTGTTTCTGACAGTGGGTCGCAGGAGTTCATTTGTCACAGTGGTGACATACAATGAGGTGTTGTTGTGATATTGTGTGTGTTGTGTGTTGTGTTGTGTTATGTTGAGTTGTG
>NW_014577100.1:844559-845642 GCF_000485595.1 Priapulus caudatus | reverse complement strand
TGTGTTGTGGTCTGTTGTTGCCACTTGCTCTGATTCAATTGTTACTGAGTGACGAACAGAGGAGAGAGTTTTAGGTTTAGCAGTTGGTGAAATTGGTTGTGAGTGAATTTCGAGTCGTACAAATGTGTTTGCAAGTGTAAAACTCTATGCTATGTATGTAGCCCTTTGCACCGACCAAATTCTAACAGATGTAGTTCTGCAAACTTGCAGTGGAATAGTGCAGGAGACCATGCCTGTGCTTGTGAGCGTGGATCGGAAGGACTGTATCAATGTCAAGCGAAGAGTATAGTTCGCACAGAAGTCGTTCGTCTGCGATGTAAGGTGTCCGCATAACTGTGAACTAACCAGCTGCCGCGCTGCCATGCATGTTTATCCACTCTTAATTAGCAGGCCACGTTCGATCGTCATAGCAACACCGATTGTTTATGCAACAAATGTCACGTGATCGTTTGCTTCGAGGTGCACGCCATTATAGAAAGAGTGTGTAAAAGAAAGGAGTAATTAGTAGCTTTTAATTAGCACAACCGCATATAGAACGTGCACCTATCAATAAATTATACTCGTGGGCGTATATATCTATGAGTGGCAGTCAGACAGTGAAACGGTCTCTATGGAATGAACCAATGTCAGTAAAGAACACTTTCAGAGTTTTCCTTGAGTGACCTTTGCGTTTAGATTTGATGACTGTAGTGCATTCACTACAGTGAAACAATATCTCTATATTACACTCGTAATTAGGCATGTGTATTAATGAATTCGTTGATACGCGTGCTTAGTTATGAGTGTAATATAGAGGGGTTGCGGTTAGCTCGCTGCTCATATTTTATTTATGGCAAGGAAATATATGACAGGGGTTGATCAGTGGTTACCATCGTGTACTATAGGTGTAGCGTAATGAAATAGCATAGGGTTGTGTTCACATTTAATTTAGTTGAGCTTAATTTGGTCTTACTATTTGTCCCCGTGTGCGAATATTCGTACAATGATATTTGTCTCCCGTGTAAAGTATATGTTAACAATAATAACAGTGATATATGTTTCTGTGTGTGTGTGTGTGTGTGTGTGTGTGTGTGTGTGTGTGTG
>NW_014577100.1:841036-844549 GCF_000485595.1 Priapulus caudatus | reverse complement strand
TCGCCATCACGGCTCAACCTCGAAGGACTGTTCACTTGTTTACGCGCCTCGACTGCCCCTAACCGCCCCGCCTCGGCCCCCCGCCATGGCCCCGCCTACCCGCCGAATGGTAATATAACTGTAGGGCTGCGTCGCGTAAAGACTTAAGTTGCTCTTCTGAGTACTCGCATGATGGCCTTCTTAAACTATGCTTGTTGTCGGCCTCCTATCGCCCTGGCAATCTACATCTCTATGTCGCAATGTGGAACTGTGGCTTTCGCAAACACATACAATACCTCTACGTTCCAACCCGCCTGCTTGTTCATGTAGTCAAAACAGCTTCTGGTAGTTAGTATCTGATCATCCATTCCTGTCGTGTCCAGCGGGAAGCTCGTCTCCCAGAGGCACTGAGCACACGTTGCTGCGGTTTAGAAGCAGGGACTTCTTCCTGATACTGGTGCCAGCAGCAGGTGCGGACCTACACAGACAGCGGAAACACAGGAACAGATATAACCAATACTGCTACATTAGTGACATGAAAACTGTTTATATCACTGTTATAACATTGTATCACTGTTACTATTGTAACACATACTTACACTGGTCCAGTAGTGCCGTGATTACTACACATGCACGCACGCACACACCACAACACACACACGCACGCACGCACACACACACACCACACACCACACACACACACACACACACACACACGACATACACACACACACACACACACACACACACCGCACACACACGCACTCACGCACGCACACGACGCACACTACGCCACACTGCACGCACGCACAACTCACGCACGCACGCACGCACACACACACACTGCCGCTGCGCACGGACTCACGACACGCACGCACACACACGCCCGCACGCCGCACTCTGCACTACGCGCACGCACACGCACACACACGCACACGCACGCACACGCCACACACACGCACCGCGCGCAACGCCAACGCACAACACTGAGCGGCGCACGCACACACACGTGCACACGGCAGCAGCGTACAACACACACGCACGCACGCATCACGAACACCACCACACACACACAGCATCACACACACACCAGCACACACATCTCGCTCTCTCTCTCTTCTCTTTCTGTCTATCTCTCTCCCTCTCTCTCTCTCTCGTTCTCCCACCCCCTCTCTTTCTTGCTGTCAGCATGTGGCTGTTATTGACCCATTGATTGCTGGTGCAAACATTGCATGTCACCTGTTTTCTCAGAATCACAGCGAGTGAGCCAGCGTGTATTCACTATATACTTACCTGTACTATTACTTACCTGTACTATTACTTACCTATACTATACTACCCTATACTATACTTACCTGTACCATTACTTACCTGTACTATACTAACTTATATTATACTTACCTATACTATACTAGACTTCCGCTGGGACACGACCAAGGAATGGGATGATCAGATCACTAACTACCAGAAGCTGTTTGACTACATGAACAAGCAGGCGGGTTGGAACGTAGAGGTATTGTAGTGTTGCGAAACCACAGTTCCACATTGCGACATAGAGATGTAGATTGCCAGGGCGATAGGAGCGACAACAAGCTAGTTAAGAAGGCCATCATGCGAGTACTCAGTAATAGCAACTTAAAGTCTATTACGCGAAACCCCCCTACAGTATACGCATTCGCGGGTAGGCGGGGCATGGGCGGGGCCGAGGCGGGGCGGTTAGGGGCAGGGTCGAGGCGCGTAAACAAGTGAACAGTCTCCTTCGAGGTGAGCCGTGATGGCGATCGTGTTAAAAATCGGAAGCGCCATTCTCGCAGTCCAATCTCGTGTCTAGTCTAGGTCCCGTGTCATCATACGTCTCGCGGCATTCCAGGCGAAGTTCGGCACGCTCAAGGAGTACTTTGACGCGATCTGGGAGCGTAACGACGTGTTGCCGGGGCAACGGCCACCAGGGTTCCCGGTGATAAGCGGCGATTTCTTCACGTATGCGGACAAGGATGACCACTACTGGGCCGGCTACTTCACGACGCGGCCCTTCTACAAGAACATGGATCGCGTGCTGGAGGCAGCACTAAGGTGTGTGTGTGTGTGTGTGTGTGTGTGTGTGTGTGTGCGTGCGTGTGCGTGTGTGCGTGCGTGTGTGTGTGTGTGTGTGTGTGTGTGCGTGCGTGCGCGCGCGTGCGTGCGCGCGCGTGCGTGTGCGTGCGTGTGTAGCGCTCACGGACTACTGGACCAGTGTAAAGTATGTGTTAACAATAGTAACAGTGATAAATGTGTATAAACAGTGTATAAACAGTTTTATGTACTATGTAGCAGTATTGTTATATCTGTGTGTTTCCGTGTGTGTAGGTCCCACCTGCTGCTGGACCAGTACAGGAAGAAGTCCCTGCTCTACCGCAGCAACGTTGTGCTTGTGCCTCTGGGAGACGACTTCCGCTGGGACACGACCAAGGAATGGGATGATCAGATCACTAACTACCAGAAGCTGTTTGACTACATGAACAAGCAGGCGGGTTGGAACGTGGAGGTATTATAGTGTTGCGAAACGACAGATCCATATTGCGACATAGAGATGTAGATTGCTAGGGCGATAGGAGCGACAACAAGCTAGTAAAGAAGGCCATCATACGAGTACTGAGTAATATCAACTTAAAGTCTATTACGTGAAACCCCCCTACAGTATACGCACGCGCGGGTAGGCGGGGCAGGGGCGGGGTTGAGGCGGGGCAAGCGGGGCGGGTGGGGGCAGGGTTGAGGCGCGTAAACAAGTGAACAGTCTCCTTCAAGGTGAGCCGTGATGGCGATCGTGTTAAAAATCGGAAGCGCCATTCTCGCAGTCCAATCTCGTGTCTAGTCTAGGTCCCGTGTCGTCATACGTCTCGCGGCTTTCCAGGCGAAGTTCGGCACGCTCAAGGAGTACTTTGACGCGATCTGGGAGCGTAACGACGTGTTGCCGGGGCAACGGCCACCAGGGTTTCCGGTGATAAGCGGCGATTTCTTCACGTATGCGGACAAGGATGACCACTACTGGGCCGGCTACTTCACGACGCGGCCCTTCTACAAGAACATGGATCGCGTGCTGGAGGCAGCACTAAGGTGTGTGTGTGTGTGCGTGCGTGCGTGCGTGCGTGCGTGCGTGCGTGCGTGCGTGCGTGCGTGCGTGCGTGCGTGCATGTGTGTGTTCGCGTGTACGTGTGTATTTTTACTGCTACTACTACTGCTGCTGCTACTACTACTACTACTGCTGCTGCTGCTGCTGCTGCTGCTGCTGCTACTACTACTACTGCTGCTGCTGCTGCTGCTGCTGCTGCTGCTGCTGCTACTGCTGCTACGTGTGCTGCTGCTGCTGCTGCTGCTGCTGCTGCTGCTACTACTACTACTGCTGCTGCTGCTGCTGCTGCTGCTGCTGCTGCTGCTACTACTACTACTGCTGCTGCTGCTGCTGCTGCTGCTGCTGCTGCTACTACTACTGCTGCTGCTGCTGCTGCTGCTGCTGCTGCTGCTGCTACTACTACTGCTGCTGCTGCTGCTGCTAGT
>NW_014577100.1:837913-841026 GCF_000485595.1 Priapulus caudatus | reverse complement strand
ACGCAGGTGTGGTGACACACGCAGGTGTGGTGACACACGCAGGTGTGGTGACACACGCAGGTGTGGTGACGCGTGCAGGTGTGGTAGCATTTCCAGATGCGGTGATATATGTACCATTAGTACCATAGTACCATAGTACCATTAGTACTATGTACCCATAGTATTCGTGTCCAGGAGTAATAACGTTTCCCGGTGTGTGTGTGTGCGTGCGTGCGTGCGTGCGTGAGTGCGTGCGTGCGTGCGTGCGTGAGTGCGTGCGTGCGTGCGTGCGTGCTTGCATGTGTGCATACGTGTAGGTCGGCTGTGGAAGTATGTGTGCGTGAGCTGGATTCAGACAACTTTACACGTGTTTCATGTTCTCACAGGTCATCGTACAGGACATGTTTACGGGCAAGCAGGTAGAAGCACAAGTCAACCCTGTTTGGGAAGACTGGGAGACTATTTCTGATACTCGATTTGAGGTATACTATAACACACATAGTTTGCACCCTCATGTAGCATAAGTTAGCTAGGGTGTGGCTTCAATGCTTATTGCTAGGCCCGATGACTGCTAAGGCCATCCTTAAAAAATTATATGTTTGCTGTCCTTCGACCGACTCACGAAAATAGCCGCGACCCAAAAGTTTTGTTAGACATTTTGGGTTCCATTTTTTATTTATTTTTATTTTTACATTCCTCATAGTTAAGACTGAAACACAAAGCATGTGTGGCAAACATGAGGACAGACTTAAAATAACTATTGTGCCTCACAAAAAAAACCTACCTACCTACCCACTAAAAAATCATGGGTCGGGGACAGCAAACATAGAATTTTTTAAGGATGGCTTAAGCCTGCTTTACATGTCATCAGTCCTTCACTAGTCACACTACCAGAGAACAGACCACAGATCCATTTTAGTACAAACCACGCCACGTTATTATTTAAAAAAAATGCCTACGATCTTTGGCCTGGTGTATGACCCTTTCTATTGTGATTGTCGCATACATACAGTGATCGAAATAGATTTATTTGTAGAATCGTAAGCGGAGTTTTTACATTGTGACATTAATGAAAATACCTTATAAGAAGAATAACAAGTCTCCATCATCTTCAGACATTTCCACAGACGCCACCACAGGATTCCTAGCGAAACCAAAACCAGACTCCATTGAAAGTATAATTAGAAGACGGCATGTCGTATAATATTGTTCTACTGCTACATATACTCAAGCCTCCCCCCTCCTCATTAAGATTCCCCACAAGCCTTCCCCCTTCTTCATTAAGAATCCCCACAAGCCATGCTCATGCGTTCTCTCTCGCGCACGTTCGTGTGTTTCAGCTGGTGTTTGTGGCGAGGTTGCCGGCTATCGGGCTGAGGACGTACAACGTCACGGCCGTGTCAAAGGTCGTTGCCACGACGCGGCTGGGGAAGGTGGCGCTGTTCAACAGTCGCTCCTTTAACAAGCAAACCAAGTGAGCATGCATCCGGTGATGATGGCAATTATGCATATGTTTGCAGTTTATGTGTGCGCGCGCGTGCGTGCGTGTGTGTCCATGCGTGTGTGCGTGTGTGTGCATGCACGTGCGCGCGTGTGTGTGTGCGTGCGTGCATGAGGGTGTGTGTGTGTGGTGTATATGAATACAAAGTAGGTCTACTCTCAAGTACTCAATTACACATTACGGGCTAGTTAACGATCTTTAGAGAAATTTTAATCTTAAAAACCCTATCAGAACGAAGACGAAGATTATTTCATGCTGTTTGCTGTGTAACTGTTGTGGCATTCATCTCTCTGTAATACGCACGCATATGGTTGGTCATCGTACTCATAAATTATTATTTTTACCACGATAAAAATAATTCAGTCGCGTTTAAACTATGTGTAGCACAACCTCTGATATTATGTAACAGGCTAATAATTTTACCGCGGTTAAATTATTTCGACTGCTGTTGAAATAATTATTTCGGAGTACGACGGCCAACCACACGCAATCGCGCGCGTTGATTGATTACAGGTCAGTGTTCAGCGTCGTGATACCGCCCTCACCTGAGCTATTGTTCAGTATTGAGAATGCCTACATGAGAGCACTGTTCTCTCCACGCAGCGGCTTACTGCAGGTAAGATCTGTAGCTCACTGCAGGTAAGATCTGTCTTAGCTGCACTCGTCAGGTAAATCTTAAGCTGCACTGGCAGGTAAGATCTGTAGCTCAGCTGGCCAGGTAAGATCTGTAACCGCTCACTGTCAGGTAAGATGCCTTAGCTCACTGGCAGGTAAGAATCTGTATGCTCATCTGCAGGTAAGCTCTGTAGCTCACTGCAAGGTAAGATCTGTAAGCTCACTGCAGGTAGAGATCTGTAGCTGTCACTGCAGTAAGATCTGTCCTCAGCTGCAGGTAAAGATCTGTAGCTCACTTGCAGGTAAGATCTTTACCACTTGCCTGCAGGGTAAGATCTGTACTTACTGGCAGGTAAGATCTGTCGCTCAGCTGCAGAGTTAGTATCGTAGCTCACATTGCAGGTAAGACTGTAGCTCACTGCAGGTAAGATCTGTAGCTCACTGCAGGTAAGATCTGTAGCTCACTGCAGGTAAGATCTGTAGCTCACTGCAGGTAAGATCTGTAGCTTACTGCAGGTAAGATCTGTAGCTCACTGCAGGTAAGATCTGTAGCTTCCCTGCCAGTAGATTGTAGCTCAACTGCAGGTAAGTCTGTAGCTTACTGCAGGTAAAGAATCTGTAGCCTCACTGGGCAGTAAGATCTGCGTACTCACTGGCAGGTAAGATCTGTAGCTCATGCAGTAAGACTGTAGCTCACTGCAGGTAAGATCTTGTAGCTCAACTGGCAGGTAAGATCTGTGCTTAGCTGGCAGGTAAAGTATCATAATTCTACAGCAGTCGCAAAATTTGACATTTGACACTTATTGTATGTCGTAACTGCTCAGCAAAATGTTTTCGATATTTTTGATAACGGCCTTTAACTTCTATAGATTCGTGACCTCCATCAAACCCCGTCCAAGCTTTGGAAGGCTCATTTCACATAAAAAACAATTCTTACATGTTTAAATCTCGTGTATTCATGCCTGCATTCTGGCGTGGTCACCTTGTCACACGATTTACCAAGTGTTTACAGTACATG
>NW_014577100.1:818186-832936 GCF_000485595.1 Priapulus caudatus | reverse complement strand
CTACACTACTATAGTACTACATACACAATACATACCACATACATACACATACTACTGACATACACATACACATACATACAGCATACACATACATACACATACTATAACACTACTATAACACATACCTATAAATACGCTACTATAACCAATACATGCACATACGCACATACGCTTATACATACACATACATACACATCCTACTATACTACAGTACTACACACACACACCCATCCTACCTGATATTCACTTTATATTCAATATATCTGCATGCGTTGTCGTACATAAAAAAACACTCGTGTAAAACACTCGTGTAAATCATCCGTGAAATCATTCATGCGCATCTGTTCAGAACTCTCGCACGCGTGCACATGTATTAAGTTATACACGCGTGTTAGTGCTTGGCACTTGTTAAAGTAACAGTGACGAATACTGACAGATATCACAGCTTAATTACCCGAAAGATCGGAGGATTATTGTCATTGTCAAAATGTCATCAGTGCTTCTATGATGATGATTAACGTTGTTATAATACACTTATCACCACAAAGTTATAACAACAAAATATAACACACAAAGTTATCAGAAGCTTACGACTAAGACTAACAGCTAAAAGCTTAATGGCTAAGTAATCAATTCACAAATTAATGAACTTATTAATAAAAAAATTTATAGTTGAGTCAACATTTTAATAGCTAATTAATTAAATAATCTAATTAATTGATTGATTGTCTAATTAAAATTCATTAGCTGAAGCCAACACCTTTCACCACGACCCCGCAGGGATGGCCGACTCGGCACCTTTACCCCCGATGATCGCAATGACATTTCATCCTCATCCTTCAATTTTTGCATCGTCGCTTTAGATGCAGAAGCGGAGGACGCGTCCCAGCATGCCGCTGCAGGCGGACGTTTACCCGATGTCCACGATGGCCTACGTGGAGAGTGAGAGCACACGCGTGTCCATACTCACCCGGGACCAGGCCCAGGATGCACGAGCCGGCGACACAGGTATACAGCTATTGAAGCTATATGTAAGAGTGAGAGCAACACGCGTGTCTGTACTCACGGAGCAGGTCCTAGGATGCACGAGCCACGACACAGGTATACAGCTATATGAAGCTATATGTAAGAGTGAGAGCCAACCGCGTGTCTGTACTCACGGGACAGGCCCTAGGATGCACGAGCCATGACACAGGTACACAGCTATATGAAGCTATATGTAAGAGTGAGCAGCACGTGTGTGTCTGTACTCACGGCAACGAGCCGCGACACAGGTTATACAGCTACAGAGATGTACGACCGAAGCGGGAGTGAAGGGGTTACAATGGGTAGATCTATGTTGTTTGTTTAATCCTGTATTGGCAGCGAAAGAGCTATACAAACAACATAGCTCTACCCGTGTAGCCCTTTGCTCCCTAACGTAAAATTCTAAGGCCTGATGTGTGTGATATGAACGTATAGATGCTAGAACATCATGTAACACGTGCATGTGCAGTGGTGTATGTGTATCCAAGAAGAACGTGTCTAGGTGTGAAATAAAGATTCAATGACTCATCATCCTTATATCTGAATTCGCGTTAAACCGGGGAGCGTAAAAATCGGGGTTTCACTGTATGTGGTAAATCAAGAAGAACGCATAGTTGTTAGAACATCATGTAACACGCGTGTGTATCGACGAACAACATGTCTAGCCACTCATCACGCGTGTGTATCGTTGCGGAGGACAACTGGAGTGATCCAGGATCGGAGGCTAATGCAGGACGATCAGCGAGGCTTGATGCAGGGGTTACTCGACAACAAGAGAACAGCTAACAAGTTCCGTCTGCTTGTCGAGCGACGACAACGAGACAGAGTCATAAGCTTAAGGTATGGTCGTGTGCGACGCGCGAACCAGGGACGCGACGATACGCGTAGCTCACGATACGATCCCCATACCACGATACAACGTTCATAATATAACACGTATAACAATACACCTTTTACGAATATGATATGTATTATGGTACAGCCTTCGATTTCACGATGTGACACGTCTATCGATACACCTTCCACGATACGTATCGCGTTAATTCAAGAGAAACGTACCTCGCAAACTGTACACTCAACCGTTACTCTACCGATCATGTGAACGGCTTATAAGTGAAACGAACATCCTGAGCAGCCCAAAGTATCGTCGCGTTCCCCCTTCCCCTCCCCCCACCTTCCCCCGCGCGCTGACGCTCCTCTCTCTCTCTCTCTCCCCCGGCAGGCTGGAGGAGGCAGCAGCAGCAACACTAGCGTCAGCTTCCCATCGTTGCTCGGTCACTGGTCGAGCGCGACGATGCTGCATCCGATCGTCATGGCAACGCAGAACGTCGCTCACCGCGACACGCCGCTGCTCAGCGGATACGCCGGCCTCGCTGATGGACTGCCATGTGACATACACCTAGTCAACCTGAGGTAGGTAGTGTCTCCCCCTTCCACCAGGGGCGAACGACTTCTATATATATATACATAGAAGTTGGTGCTATCTGACTTGCTAATGTGAGGAGATACAAACGATACTTCACTCTTTATTTAGTGCATTATTTTATATTTATCTAGCATCACTATAATAATAATCACTATATTCACTAGGTCCATATTCCTATCAATGAACGTCAGATTTCTCTGAACAGCAAATTAAACGTTCTGCATTTACATTCATTCATACATCCTACGTTCCGCAGGACGTTGCAAGAGAAGCCGGTCGGAGCAAACGACTTTCAGCCCAAGGACGAGGCGGCCATGTTGCTGCACCGGTTCGGTCATGACTGCAGTTTCCCGGCGCGGGCGATGCAATGTGATGTGTCAGGTGGCAAGGTAATCCCAAAATATAAAATATAAATGCACGGGAAAACTGATACGCTAAAATATATAGTATTATTACTACTACTAATTAAAAGTACTAACTAGTACTATTATTGTTACTACTACTATTTGTATACTATATCTAAATATGTTACTGTGTTAAACATCGTAGATATAGTATATACATAGTAGTTCTAACATATTAGTTTTAACAACTACATTTTAGCGTATCAGTTTTCCCGTGCATTTGTTGCTTACGTGTAAATGGGCTAAATGTTTTTAGTAAATGTTAAAATTGTGCTTTGATGCAGTTTATTAACACATGCAGCCCAATTAAAACCAGTGTATAGACTTGGGGGGAAGGGGGATTGCAACGTCACAGTCATGTGATCACAGCAGGCTGTTGTGATTTGTCAGAGTGGTTTGTCAAAAAACAATGATCCCTTCCCAAATAAAAACTTGTTGTGCTGTTCATAAACTGACAAGTCAATTATCGTAGTCTTAAAACTTTAAATACATAATACTCTCCCTAGTCGTCTGTTTTCCATTCTCCTTGCGGCAAGTTGTGTTCTTTCATATATATATATATATATATATATATATATATATATATATATATATATATATATATATATATATATCAGTTATATAAAGTTATATATATACCAAGTTATGTATAGATGAGTGGTTCTTCCACCATTGCTTTCCTTGAGCAATCCATTTCCTCTTTCATTCATGTCAGAATTTCATTATTCCTCCAATAGGTGGCGTTGAGCGGTCTCTTCAAGGACCTTGAGATAGCACACGCTGAGGAGACGACTCTATCGTTGATGCACAGCCTGGGAGATAAGTCCGCATCGAGCTCAATCAAGCTAGAACCCATGGAGATCAACACGTACAAAGTGCGCTTAAAGTGAACACCTCCCCCCATGTGAACGAAAGAACAACATGACCTCTAACTGCCTAGTGACGCAAGAAGAAGAAGACCTCTAACTGCCTTGAAAACTAACTTGTTTTTTCTACGGACCGTCGCGGAGGGGGTTGGGGAGTAATTGCGGGTTGGGGAGCGCCGCCGCAGCAGCAGTAGCAGCAGCAGCAGCAGCAGCAGCAGCAGCACCGACACCACCACCCCCACCACCACAGCCGCAGCAGCAGCAGCAGCAGCAGCACCAACACCACCACCCCCACCACCACAGCAGCAGCAGCAGCAGCAGCATCGATTGTGGAGCGCGGAGGTACGACTTGCCTTTTCAAAATGTTTTTCGCGCCAAGAGCCGTGCGCATCCCAGGATGGAGTTGTAATATCAGTGATCATCATCTCTGTGTGTGCGTGCGCGTGCGTGCGTGTGGGTGGATGTGTGTGTGGGTGTGAGCATGCGTGCGTGCACGTGAACTGCAGGTAAATATCATCATTCTACAGCAGTCGCAAATGACATTTGACACATATGGTAGTCGTAACTGCTCACAATGTTTTCGATATTTTTGATAACGGCTCTTTAATCTTCTATAGATTCGTGACCTCCATCCAACCCCGTGCCAAGCTTTGGAAGGCTCATTCACACTGGAAAAACAATTCTTACATGTTCAAATTCTCGTGTACTTCATGGTCTGCATGTCTGCGTGGTCACCTTGCACACGATTACCAGTGTTTACAGTGACATAGTACATGTGTTGTTGATTTTTCGCCTCGGAGCTACACAGTATATTTAATTGCTAGGAAGCCGAATCACCACAAAATTTCATAGATCACACGCATCTCTGTTAATGACTGCTGTAAAAAAAAACTCGGTAACTTTTGATGGTATCATTGAACGACAATAATCATTTGTCAGAGGTCATCTTTTATTCCTTCTTACTCCATTACACTATAAGAGGGTGACATCTATGTTTTCGATGACCTTACCCTGTCACCTTGAAGGTCAATGACATATAACTGTGTTTTCTTCTTCTGCGTAGTCCGTCACATTAAAGGAGGATGACACTCGGGTGAAGACGGAACTAGAGTTTCTGAAGTACGGCACGAGAGAGAAGTCGAAGGACAAGAGTGGAGCCTACCTCTTTCTTCCGGACGGAGAGGCGAAGGTGCGCATCCACAGACACAAGACGCTCGCTCCGCCTACGTAGCCATAATAGACGTCTTTACTGCCACTTTCCTTATTCCCACTCCTCCCCTGTCTTCCTGTTTACCGAGAAAATTGCGGGGATCAACATCGGTCTCGTTCGATAGGCTGGGCAACGCTTCAGACAAATGTTTTCCTCGACTGTTGCCTGTAGTTGACACGTGTGTGTGTGCGCCTGCGTGCGTGCATGCATGCGTGCGTGCGTGCGTGCGTGCGTGCGTGCGTGCGTGTGTGTGTGTGTGTGTGTGTGCGCGCCTGCGTGCGTGTGTGTGTGTGCGCCTGCGTGCGTGCGTGTGTGCGTGTGTGTGATACAGCCTCTAGTCTATGCTGCACCTCTCATGAAGTGTGTGTTGCATGTAATTGACACATGTTGCCTGTATTTGACACATGTTGCCTGTAGTTGACACATGTTGTGTGTGTGTTACATGCAGTTGACACATGTTGTGTGTGTGTTACAGCCTCTAGTCTACGCTGCACCCCTCATGAAGTGTGTGTTGCATGTAGTTGACACATGTTGCCTGTAGTTGACACATTTTGCCTGTAGTTGACACATGTTGTGTGTGTGTTGCAGCCTCTAGTCTACGCTGCTCCCCTCGTGCGCGTCGTTCGAGGCAACATCGTCTCGGAGGTTCACGTCTTTCTGCCGCACGTTGAGCAGGTGGTACGTCTCACCAACTCCCCGGGTAAGTATTCCGTCGTCAACGGCAACGCGTCGCTAAACCCGGCGCTTCGTCGTCGTCATAGTCGCAGACGCAGACGCGTTTTCTTGCATGTCGATCGCACGTTTTGTCGTCGGAGTAAACGAATTGTTGCATCACCTGGCATTTTTCTAGCATTTTGAAGAGTTGCGTTTCTCCTCTCGCAGACGAAATGATACGATTCTGACACTTTTATAGAGAAATGTTCTACATTGTTGGTGAAATGTTGTAACATATCGGTAAAGGAAATAGATAGTATGTCTTGCCATGATTGTGCTGCTTAGAAAGAACACAGCTTCTATTATCGAGTGCATCCTAAAATTTCCCAAGATTCTGTGTAACAGGCTAGCCACTCTAAGAAGTACCCGGTTCGTTTTGCAGCAAACGAGAGATTGGTGTAGCCTGGCTATACATGCCGCGGTTTTCATCTTGCTGCGTCGGTGTGTGTTTGCGTGCGTGCGTGTGTGTGTTTGTGTCTGTGTGTTTGTGTCTGTGTGCGTGCGTGCGTACGTATGTGCGTGAGCGTATGTGTGTGTGTGCGCGCGCAAATTTGAGGTAGCGAAATACCAACAAAAAAGTTGAATTGTACCGTGAGATGTTCTTGCGGTTAGGCTGTATAGTATGGTCGTTATATGTTCTTCTTCTCGTTATATGTTATGTTCTTATTCTCACAGCTTTAATTTGTTGATATATCATATTGCTGGTAGTTGACATTGGTTATATATTGGTTATGAGAGATGATGATGAGAAAATCGGCTAGGTAGTTACACAGAGTAGTAAAAACAGATAACTTTGCTGCTGGCAGACAGACGGGCCAACAGCAACAAAAAGCTGAAGTAGCTGAAAGCCCCTAACAACAACTAGACACACTGTCACCTGTCTCTCATCGTCACCCGTGTTTCTAGCCTGTCCACGTTGCGTGTCTCTCTAACGCCTCTCTATCGGTTTTTGTGTTCGATCGAATCCTTCGTGCGCTCGCAGAGAAGCAAGGACCGCACGCCGTAGGTCAGTACGTCTGCCGTCGCGCACGTGACCCCTCCTCACCAGCACCCTCTGCTGGCAGTTGCTTCGCTTGGCGATCGCGCACGCATGCACGCACGCACGCCGCCATATTTGCAGAAGCGACCGTGAGCGCGTATCGTGGTGTGAAGCTAGTATTTCATGTAGCGAGTGTAGGCACGCGTCCGGTGAGTCAGAAGTGACGTGGTTCGTGGGTCGGGGCGTCGCTAGCTGCAAGCGTCCGTCTGCCGCCGTCGTTGCAAACTATCCCGCCTGTAAAAAAATACGCCGCTGATGGAGTCACGTGGTCAGAGGCTTTCATTAGTGCAGCGTTTGCTACACGGTTGTTATCAATAATTATAATTAATAATAATTAAGGTCCGTGTCGTCAGTGACTCTCACAGGACTCGTGCGTCAGTCTCCGAGAATCACCATGGCGCAAGGTGGCCTCTAGTGTGTCTTGTCGAATGTAGATGGCGCTGTGCGCTCGCTACGTTGAATATTGGATGTTCTTCAGCTAAGCAGCTGCTGTGATGTGCTTCCTGTTCGCTCATTGACTGTCACCGTTGGCAATTAACAAATTAATTAATTAAACAATTTGTAAATTATCGAACGCGCGCTCGTATGCTGCTACTGCTGATGCTGCTGCTACTGGTGGTGGTGGTGGTGGTGGTGCTGCTGATGCTACTGCTACTGCTACTGCTACTGCTGCTGCTGCTGCCGCTACTGCTGCTGCTGATGCTAATGCTGGTGGTGGTGATGGTGCTGCTGCTGCTGCTGTTGGTGGTGGTGGTGGTACTGCTGGTGCTGCTACTACTGCTGCTGCTGTTGTTGCTGCTACTTCTATTACTACTGCTACTGCTGCTGCTACTGTTGCTGTTACTCCTGCTGCTGCTGCTGCTAGCCTACTGCTGCTACTGCTACTACTACGATCTTGTCATAATTATGATGTCCTGTTCATAAGCTATAATAATTATAAGTTAATAAGCCGTTATAAGCTACTCTTACATAGTTAGCACTCAAGAAAGAACTTCAGCTTTGCCCGCGTACCGTGTCATGCATATAACACATTACCAGCCAGAAGCTAACCTGAGTCTGTCAGTGAATATAGTGTGATATAACAACACATAGTGCTCGTTCAGTAATTACCAATTAATTAAGCAAAGATGACCGTGACTTTGTCTTGTTCTTTGCTATGCGCAGGTGTGGATATAGTGTCGCTGGACATAGTTAACCTGGTCGATATTAAGCTTGAGAAGAACAAGGAGTTGGTGATGCGTGTGTACACCGACGTGACGAATCACAATAGGGAGTTCTACACCGACCTCAATGGCTTCCAGGTTTAAAACTACCCTCAAATAATATGTGTGTGTGCGTGTGCGTGTGTGTGTGTGTGTGCGTGTGCGTGTGCGTGTGCGTGTTTATCACTTATAATAAGGGGGTACACTTGTGATTATCACACAAAGTTATAACAACAAAATATAACACACAAAGTTATCAGAAGCTTACGACTAAGACTAACAGTTAAAAGCTCTAATGGCTAATTAATCAATTCACAAATTAATTAACTGATCAATTAAAATTTATTAGTTGAAGCCAAAATTTTAATAGCTAATTAATTAAATAATCCATTAATTGATTGATTGTCTAATTAAAATTTATTAGCTGAAGCCAATACCTTTCTACCAGCGACCCGCAGGGGTGGCCAACTCGGCACCTTTACCCCGATGATCGCAATGACATTTCATTCTCATCCTTCATTTTTTTGCATCGTCGCTTTAGATGCAGAAGCGGAGGACGCGTCCCAGCATGCCGCTGCAGGCGGACGTTTACCCGATGTCCACGATGGCGTACGTGGAGAGTGAGAGCACACGCGTGTCCATACTCACGGGACAGGCCCTAGGATGCACGAGCCGCGACACAGGTATACAGCTATATGAAGCTATATGTAAGAGTGAGAGCACGCGCGTGTCTGTACTCACGGGACAGGCCCTAGGATGCACGAGCCGCGACACAGGTATACAGCTATATGAAGCTATATGTAAGAGTGAGAGCCAACGCGTGTCTGTACTCACGGGACAGGCCCTAGGATGCACGAGCCGCGACACAGGTATAAAGCTATATGAAGCTATATGTAAGAGTGAGAGCACGTGTGTGTCTGTACTCACGGCCACGAGCCGCGACACAGGTATACAGCTACAGAGATGTACGACCGAAGCGGGAGTGAAGGGGTTACATGGGTAGATCTATGTTGTTTGTTTATCCCTGTAGTGGGAGCGAAGAGCTATACAAACAACATAGCTCTACCCGTGTAGCCCTTTGCTCCCTAACGTAAATTCTAAGCCTAGATGTGTGTGATATGAACGTATAGATGCTAGAACATCATGTAACACGTGCATGTGCACGTGGTGTATGTGTATCCAAGAAGAACGTGTCTAGGTGTGAAATAAAGATTCAATGACTCATCTCCTTATATCTGAATTCGCGTTAAACCGGGGAGCGTAAAATCGGGGTTTCACTGTATGTGTATCCAAGAAGAACGCATAGTTGTTAGAACATCATGTAACATGCGTGTGTATCGACGAACAACATGTCTAGCCACTCATCACGCGTGTATATCGTTGCAGGACAACTGGAGGTGATCCAGGATCGGAGGCTAATGCAGGACGATCAGCGAGGCTTGATGCAGGGCTTGCTCGACAACAAGAGAACAGCTAACAAGTTCCGTCTGCTTGTCGAGCGACGACAACGAGACAGAGTCGATAAGCTTAAGGTATGGTCGTGTGCGACGCGCGAACCAGGGGACGCGACGATACGCGTAGCTCACGATACGATCCCCATACCACGATACAACGTTCATAATATAACACGTATAACAATACACCTTTTACGATATGATATGTATTACGGTACAGCCTTCGATTTCACGATGTGACACGTCTATCGATACACATTTCACGATACGTATCGCGATCCACCCATGCACAGAAACGTACCTCGCAAACTGTACACTCAACCGTTACTCTACCGATCATGTGAACGCTTATAAGTGAAACGAACAGTCCCTGAGCAGCCCAAAGTATCGTCGCGTTCCCCCTTCCCCCTCCCCCCACCTTCCCCCGCGCGCTGACGTCTCTCTCTCTCTCCCCGGCAGGTTGGGGGAGGCAGCAGCAGCAACACTAGCGTCAGCTTCCCATCGTTGCTGCGGTCACTGGTCCAGCGCGACGATGCTGCATCCGATCGTCATGGCAACGCAGAACGTCGCTCACCGCGACACGCCGCTGCTCAGCGGATACGCCGGCCTCGCTGATGGACTGCCATGTGACATACACCTAGTCAACCTGAGGTAGGTAGTGTCTCCCCCTTCCACCAGGGGGCGAACGACTTCTATATATATATATATATATATATACATAGAAGTTGGTGCTATCTGACTTGCTAATGTGAGGAGATACAACGATACTTCACTCTTTATTTAGTGCATTATTTTATATTTATCTAGCATCACTATAATAATAATCACTATATTCACTAGTCCATATTCCTATCAATGAACGTCAGATTTCTCTGAACAGCAAATTAAACGTTCTACATTTACATTCGTTCATACATCCTACGTTCCGCAGGACGTTGCAAGAGAAGCCGGTAGGAGCAGACGACTTTCAGCCCAAGGACGAGGCGGCCATGTTGCTGCACCGGTTCGGTCATGACTGCAGTTTCCCGCGGCGGCGATGCAATGTGATGTGTCAGGTGGCAAGGTAATCCAAAAATATAAAATATAAATGCACGGGAAAACTGATACGCTAAAATATAGTATTTATGGCATCACGTGATAAATCGTTGAAATTCATTGGATAACGCAGCAGGCACTATGAAGCAATAGTGCCGCCTGAGCGTGTCGAACGTTTTGTTACATCGAATGCACGGCAAATTAGGGAGTATAAAGAAGGTATATAAGCATGAAAAGTAGATTGCATAGTCATGTGATGCACTAAAAACATTAATGCCTGCTGTTGGGGGCACTATGCTCTCATAGCTGCCCCAACAGCAGGCATTAATATATAATTATTACTACTACTAATTAAAAGTACTAACTAGTACTATTATTGTTTCTACTACTATTTTATACTATATCTAAATATGTTACTGTGTTAAACATCGTAGATATAGTATATACATAGTAGTTCTAACATATTAGTTTTAACAATTACATTTTAGCGTATCAGTTTTCCCGTGCATTTGTTGCTTACGTGTAAATGGGCTAAATGTTTTTAGTAAGTGGTTTAAGAAAAATTGTGCTTTGATGCAGTTTATTAACACATGCAGCCCAATTAAAACCAGTGTATAGACTTGGGGGAAGGGGGATTGCAACGTCACAGTCATGTGATCACAGCAGGCTGTTGTGATTTGTCAGAGTGGTTGTCAAAAAACAATGATCCCTTCCCAAATAAAAACTTGTTTGTGCTGTTCATAAACTGACAAGTCAATTATCGTAGTCTTAAAACTTTAAATACATGATACTCTCCCTAGTCGTCTGTTTTCCATTCTCCTTGCGGCAAGTTGTGTTCTTTCATACATATATATAATATATATATATATATATATATATATCAGTTATATAAAGTTATATATATACCAAGTTATGTATAGATGAGTGGTTCTTCCACATTGCTTTCTTTGAGCAATCCATTTCCTCTTTCATTCATGTCAGAATTTCATTATGCCTCCAATAGGTGGCGTTGAGCGGTCTCTTCAAGGACCTTGAGATAGCACACGCTGAGGAGACGACTCTATCGTTTGATGCACAGCCTGGGAGATAAGTCCGCATCGAGCTCAATCAAGCTAGAACCCATGGAGATCAACACGTACAAAGTGCGCTTAAAGTGAACACCTCCCCCATGTGAACGAAAGAACAACATGACCTCTAACTGCCTAGTGACGCAAGAAGAAGAAGCCTCTAACTGCCTTGAAAACTAACTTGTTTTTTCTACGGACCGTCGCGGAGGGGGTTGGGGAGTAATTGGGGAGGACGCCGCCGCAGCAGCAGTAGCAGCACAGCAGCAGCAGCAGCAGCAGCACCGACACCACCACCCCCACCACCACAGCGCGCAGCAGCAGCAGCAGCAGCACCAACACCACCACCCCCACCACCACAGCAGCAGCAGCAGGAGCAGCATCGATTGTGGAGCGCGGCGGTACGACTTGCCTTTTCGAAATGTTTTTCGCGCCAAGAGCCGTGCGCATCCCAGGATGGAGTTGTAATATCAGTGATCATCATCTCTGTGTGTGCGTGCGCGTGCGGCGTGTGGGTGGATGTGTGTGTGGGTGTGAGCATGCGTGCGTGCACGTGCGCGCATGTGTGTGTGTGCGTGCGTGCATGCGTGTGTGTGCGTGTGCGTGCGTGCGTGTGGGTGGATGTGTGTGGGAGTGTGAGCATGCGTGCGTGCACGTGCGCGCATGTGTGTGTGCGTGCGTGCATGCGTGTGTGTGCGTGCGCGTGCGTGCGCGTGCGTGCGTGTGGTGGATGTGTGTGTGGGTGTGAGCATGCGTGCGTGCACGTGCGCGCATGTGTGTGTGCGTGTGTGTGTGCGTGCGTGCGTGCGTGCATGCGTGCATGCGTGCGTGCGTGCGCATACGTGCGCGTGCATGCGTGCGTGCGGCGCACCTACGTGGCGTGGCGCATACGTGCGTGCGCATACGTGCGTGCCGTGCCATACGTGCGCTGCCGCGGTCGTCGTGCGTGCGTCGTGTGGCTGTGGCAGTGCCGGCGTGCGTCATACGGCGCGTGCGTGCGTGCGTGCGTGCGTGCGTGCGTGTGTGTCTGTGACTTACACACCGTATGTCTGTCCACGTCTTACTCACATAGAGGAGGGTTGCAGTCTCACGGTGAGTGAGGGACTGTGGAAATCATCCCGCCATAATCAAAACTGTATAGGTATTGTATATATACGTAACCGCATGCAAAGCAGTGCTCTCAAAATGCACAGGGAATAATGCCTAGTTATTGTTGTTATAAATATTCATTTTGGGAGGGTGAGTAATTGGGATGGGGGAGGGTTGGGAGTCAAGGGGTTAGATTTTGTTATCGATGGTATTTGTATACGTCTGCCTGGGGAGTGGTGACGATGCACACACACATAACGAGAGACATATTTAATTAATGCGCTGTACGTTGGTTAGCAGTTAATAGTATTAATTTGTTCGTTGCTATATTTTTTAAGGTAAATGCTATTCGTCTCAAAGATGGATTCCCACTGCTCACCTTGCAGCGGCCGAAAGGTGGGATAGGATATGTTTACTAGGCACTTCTAATTTTAACATATATTTTAAATTTAATTAGGGTTAGGGTTAGGGTTAGGGTTAGGGCACTTTTTAGGGTTTTTGCATCATTCTTCAATATATCGTAAAATATATGTTAAAATTAGAAGTGCCTAGTAAACCTATCCTATCGCACCTTTCAGCCGGCTGCTACCACCTTATTGTCCTTATCGCTGCTCAATTGTTTTGTGGTTGATTTAGTTTGTTCACGTGAAATAGCTTGCAAAGTTGCTAATGTAATTTGGGCGTTTGGCAGTTCTATTCAGTAAGACTGGCTGTTTGTCGTGTTAACTAAATGTACAGTACGTTGTTATATGTAAACTTGCCCCGCGTTGATTGAATGTATTGCTTGTACGTGTTAAGTTTATTGTATTATGTAAAGGCACCGAGTCACTGTACGCTATGCTTGAGGTGAAAGCAGTAGGTTGTGCATGTTTACCACAGTACTACGAGGCCACTCGTAGATCTGTTATAGTTGGACAGATACGAACCCCAAGTGATTTATCAATACCCGTGTTCAAAGATGATGTATAGCAACCTTGTTTATACAGTACCAATACCGACCACACCCATGGGAGCATCAATTCAGTTGGGGTTTCTATGAAGTTCGCTTTATAGGGGGACTATTCCAGGCATATCTTACATTTATCAGATGATGTATATATCAGTGTATATCACTTCAGAAACCGCCCGGTTGAACGTCAGATTCGGTTTTGAGGGCGTTCGGAATTTGGAGAGTTGAGTAAACTAATCGATTATTGTTCTAGAACAAACACGACTCATATACAGTTATTTTTATCGCAGTAAAAATAATTTATCTGCGGTTAAATTATAGCGCTTTCACCCAATCAGAGGCCTTGTTCATTATAATTTAACCACAATAAAAAACGATTTATCCGCGGTTAAATTATGTGTAACAAGGCCTCTGATTGGGTAAAAGCGCTATATAATTTAACCGCGGTGTACTTGTGCATTGCAGAGGAGCATTTGAACGGAATTTGCAGAATTACGGAAACATTAAGACTTTAGTAGTGAATAAATTTCGTGTTTATTTGCCATCATTTTGTTATGAAAACGTTGCAAGTGTCTGTGGTTTTGTCTGATCAACAGTCATTGCTACAGCTGTAACATTGCTACAGCTGTAACATTGCTACAGCTGTAACATTGCCTGTGCATTTGTCTGTGTTCGTTTCGCGATGCGAGATGAGATCGTTACAGGTTTGTTATAAGTGGTTATATAACGAGTATTCATGGTTTGTCTGATTCTTGAATGATGGAAACGCTGGTGCTTGCTTGCAGTATGGCGTCGGGTTAGGATGAGGTAACTTAATGCTAGGGAAATGGATGTGCTAGGGAATCGCTCTGCTCCATCAATTTATTTAATATGCGCTCGTGCCGAAATCTTGCCCTTACCTTCTTATTTTCGCTCTTTTGTGAAATACTAACAGTTGGGAAAAAACAAGTTGATATTTAAATAAGTTTGAACAGTTATCCGGTGCATTGTTATCTGTTGTTGGTTTATGATACATTAAAATTCAGATACAAGTATAGCGGAGAAAATCCCAGTAACAGCATTTATATAATATATATTTATAATATCTTCATAATAATTTTGAATGTAGGTGAGCATATAACGTGTTGATTACTAACTTTATCATCTCTATGATTCGGAATTCTGACACGTACGGAACATTCTGACACACAAAGAGCTAATCATATATAATACATAACGCATGCATTAGTAACTCCTGATACTATCATATGTTGGTATAACTATATATTATAT
>NW_014577100.1:809556-818176 GCF_000485595.1 Priapulus caudatus | reverse complement strand
GATGGAAACCGTGCGGGACGCGATCGTAGCAGGCGACAGAAGACGCTGTCCGCCAGTTCGTCGCTGCGATCTTGGGCGGACGCGCAGTAGAGAATCTTGTACTCGTCGTCGACGATGATGTTTCGCGCTGACCGCCCATCTAGCGACTGCGTGCGAGTTTGCGAGCGATCGGGTGGTTTGGACTCGCAGACGCTCTTGATGCGAGGAGCGCTGAGCGTATCAGGCGGTCGCTCCTGCAGCGGATAGAGAGAGAGTATTATGATTAGGCGTGAGATATAAATGGGATAGGAAAAAGAGCGAGGATGAGAGAGACTAGAAGAAAGAGAGAGATGAAGAGAGGAAGAGGAGAGAGAGAGAGAGAGAGAGGAAGAAGAGAGGAGGAAAGAGAGAGACAGAGAGAGAGCGAGAAAGAGAGAGAGAGAGAGAGAGAAAGAGAGACGAGAGAGAGAGAGAGAGAGAGAGAAAAGAAGCGGTAGCGCAGAGAGAGAGAGAATAGAAACGCTTAATATTTAAGACAACATTAGGATAAGTTCAAGGTCAATGGGGGCATGCGACACGTGGAAAATACCCAGCAACATTCTCAGTTATACTAACCTGTTGTGTCATGGACTATGGCTTGCTTTATTACTGCTATCCTGATTTACGGGAGCCCCGAAGTGTCCCGTTCCTGAAATTGATGGATGACAGGCCGGGTGAGGGCAGCACGTGATACGAATGACGCTCCTACATAGAATTTACTAAGTTTCCACTTGACATGCGAATACTGACTGAATCAAGATTTAGTACACAACTGGACTGCGGTTGCTGATTCCTAACACATTCGCTGCGGGATTGCACAAATACGGGTTTAGCATACCGCATATACGGCACGCCACGCAACGTACGAGCATGTACGCACGCACGTTGGTACAGTGACGGTACGCATGTAGCGCACGCAACACCCGTACGTACCATAGTACGCGACGCACGTAAGAGGATGTTACGCACGCACGCACGTACGTACGCATAGTAAGCACGCACGGTACGTAGCGATGTCGCACGGCACGTACGTACGCATGTACCACGCACACACGTACGTAACGCATGTACGCCAGGCGCACCACGTACGTACGCATAGTACGCACGGACGCACGGTACGTACGCATGTACGCACGCACGCACGTGGACACGTACGCATGTACGCACGCACGCACGTACGTACGCATGTACGCACGCACGCACGTACGTACGCATGTACGGCACCACACACGTAGTACGCATGTACGCACGCACGCACGTACGTACGGGGCATGTCGCACGCAGCGCACCGTACGTAGCATGTCACGCACGCGCACGCACGTACGTAGCGCATGTACGCAGCGCACCGAGGCGCAGTACGTACGCATGTACGCACGCAGCATAACGGACCGCACACACACACACACACACACACCAACACCAGCACACAGCACAGAGCACAGCACACATACACGCACATCACAACACCACACAGCAGCCACACACAGACACACCACACACACACAGCCGCAGCCACGGCACTCACACACACACACACAACACCACACGAGATCACACACGCGTGAGCAATTAACGCGACCCAGCAAACACGAATATTTACACACACACACACACACACACACACACGCGACGTACGTACGCACCACACAGCACACACACACGCGGGCAACACAGATGCTTGTCAGCAACAGGTGGGCGTTATCGATAAGGCAGCAGCGTCATGACTCCTCGCTCCCGAGCTGCTGCTGCTGCCGGACGGCCGACGTGTGGCGACGACGAAACAGCATAAAACGCCGACGACACACGTCAGAAGGGCAGCGCTTTGCCTTCGCAGCAGCCGAGCGTAACGCCGTGTTGTGACGCGATACATCGTCGGTGGCAACCCACCTCCATCGAGTCATCGTCCTCGCTGGGGCAACACGTCACCGTCCCGAGTCTACGTCACTGCTGTCCAGGCCCTGTGTAACGTATAATGTATAACTATATACTATATACTTATATACTATATACGATATACATTGAATATACTATATACTATATACTATATACTATATACTTAATACTATATACTATTACATATAATATATGCTATATATAATATATACGCTAACTATATAACTATATAATATATACGCTAACTATATAAACTATATAATATATTACTATATACTATTATACTAGTATACTGATATACTATTATACTATATATACTAGCTGCATCGTATATATATACTATTATACTATATATATACTATATACATATATACTGCTTAAACGTGTTACGAAATTTATATATGTTATATGTATATATAGTATATATATATAATACTGATTCAGAAATGTACCACAAACACGCAACACCGGCAACATGCACTGCGCTCGAGCGCTGTGTGGAACGAATGTATTATAGTATACTAGTATATATATTACTATGTGCGAAATATATATACATATATATATATCATATATATATATATATATATACGAGAGAGAGAGAGAGAGAGAGAGAGAGAGAGAGAGAGAAGAGAGAGAAGAAAGAGAGGAGAAGAGAGAGAGAGAGAGAGAGAGAAGAGAGAGGGAGATGGAGGAGCCAGATGAGAGGAGGAGAGAGAAAAAGACGTATGAAGAGAGAGTAGGAGAGAGCAGAGAGAGAGTAGTAGAGAGAGAGAGAGCAGGGAGAGAGAGAGAGAGAGAAGAGAGAGAGAAGAGAGAGAAGAGAGCAGAGAGGGAGAGAGAGAGAGAGCGCGGCTCACACTATTGCAGTCTTACAAACTGTTTCACGGCCGTAGTAGCGGGTGAGAGGTGGGAAAAGGGGGAGGGTGGAGATCTAGCGGGGAGATGGGGATGGGAAAGGAGGGAGGCGGGGATCCTAGGCGGGAGAGGCGTGCGTGGGATAAAGGGGGGGGGAAGATCCTAGGCAATCCTCACCTGCGTACCATTGAAAAGATCCCCCCTCGGCGACTCTGCTCTCTTCACCCCTCCGCCAGACACAGCGCGCATGCGCATCGAGTACCCTCTCGGGGTTTCATCTTCAAGTCCTGGTTTGTAGAGGCGGACTGCTTACCGGGTTCTTGCTGATTCAGTGTATGTGGGGTAGATATCTTGACCAGCGCGACTAAACCACCTGAATGCACGTAAGCAGCTTAACTGCGTAGTAAACGGTACTTAACCCCGGTATCATCTCCAGCGCGCTCGCTCCCCATAAGAGTGTCTGCTAGCGAACACTATACACAAGCACTACGCGCATTTAGTTATCGGACATACTGTGGTGCACGCAAGCTTACTAGGGGAAACGTGTAGGAGATATGTTTCTGAACAGTACATTCAAGTGTGGCGACATAGGTCGCTATTACATAGGGCCTCGACTCATCGATAATGAGTGTTGCGAGGTAAGGGGTTAGGGTTTAGGGTAAGGAGTTTCTGTTCAAGACTAACTATGGGTATAAGTTTAGGAGGCATGGTTTAGATTAGGCGTTAGGACATGGTTAGTTCATGGTTGACGTTTTGTGGTTAGTCGGTTTGGCGGTAGCATGTAAGGTTATGTTACGGTTAAGATAGCGTTAGGAGTTAGGTTTGCGGTATGAGGTTCAGGTGTTAGCGCTAGGATTAGGAGTATTAGGAGTATGTTTAGCGTTAGGGTTAGGGTTGGGGATAGGATTAGGATAAGGAATATGTTTAGGGTCAGGGTTAGAGGCAGGGTTAGGGTTAGAGTTAGGGTTAGGGTTAGAGGTATAATTAGGGTTAAGAGTCTGGTTTTAGTTAGGGGTATAGTTAGGTTAGGGTTAAGGTTATGGTTATGGTTAGGGCTAGGGTTAGAATTAGGATCAATGGTAAGGTTAGGGCAGCGACATACTGACAACATCTAACGCGGGCGGATCGAGTGATCTAACGACGCCGACACCAATCTAAAACAGTAACATCCCGTGCGTAACGAACCACGTAACGTTCCTACGTTACCTACCCAGCGTTCTAGCGCGTATCTTCGTGTGTAGACACTATATTATCCCTCTCTCAGACACGTCTGCGTCGTTACCTGCGTCACCGCACATTCGCAGAATCGTTCACGACTCCTCTGTTGAACGCGTTTAAAAATCAATCACCAAAAACGCATCGACGTACCGAGCGTTGGCAGAAACCTTTACAAATCCTCACAGATCTCTATGAATGCCTCACAGATCCTGGCACTGAACGGGACGAACGCGCCTGTCCGACGCGACCTCCGTGCATGGAGACACGTGGTCCTCCTGCGTGTATGTGTATGTGTTACAAGCGCGGTAGTAACATTGATGCGCAAAAAGCCGGCGAGCGAGAGAGAGAGAGAGAAACCGGTTATGTGTGTCGACTCGCTCGACTTCTTCTTCACTCGCGAGCTGTTGTGCTGCTGGCTATGCTGCTGCTGCCTACGCTGGGTCGTTGCCCCTCGCGTGATCTGTATGTATGTGGAACGTACGGCCAAATGGACTTAGCTCGCTCGAGTCAGGAGTGTCATGAATAGGACCATCATCTGGTATATGTTTAGGAGTGTCAGTGATATAAGATGTATGTCATTTATACTATGACAGTCTCTGGTTATTGTCAGGACGTGTCATGATATATATCATGTCATCTAAGCTATTGACAGTCTTCCTGGTATTGTCAGAGTGTCATGATATAGATGCATGTATGTATAACTATGACAGTCTCTGGTAATGTTAAGGAGTGTCATGATATAGATCAGTCATCTATACTATGACAGTCTCCTGTATTGTTAGATCGAGTGTCATGATATAGATCATGTCATCTAACGTATGACGTCATCCTGGTATTGTTAGGAAGTGTCCATGATATAGATTATGTCATCTATAGCTATGCCAGTCCTCCTGGTATGTGTTAGGAGTGTGAATGATATAGATTTCATGTGCATCTATACTATGACAGTCTGCTGTAATTGTTAGGATCGTGTCATGATATATGATCATGTCATCTAATACTCTGACATGTCTCTGGTATTGTTAGGTCGAGTGTCATGATATAGACATGTATCTTATACTCATGAAGTCCCTGGTATTGTTAGGAGTGTCATGATATAGATCATGGTCATGCTATGACTATGACAGTCTCCTGGTATTGTTAATCGAGTGTCAATGATAATAGATCAAGTCATCTATACTGATGACCGTCTCCTGTATTGTTTAGGATGAGTGTCATGATATAGATATGTCATCTATACTATGACGAGTCGTCCTGTATTGTCTAGGAGTGTTATTGAATAGATCATGGTCATCTATCACTATGACAGTCTCCTGGGTAATTGTCAGGAGTGTTTATGATATAGACATGTCATTGCCTATCACTATGACAGTCTCGCTGGTATTGTCTAGGAGTGTTATGATTAGATATGTCATCTATTACTATACAGTGTCCTCCTGTATTGTTAGGAGTGTTATCGAATATAGATCATGTCATCTAATACTATGCATCTGCCTGTAATGTTAGGCAATGTCATGATATATCAATGTCATCTATACTGATGACAGGCTCCTGGTATTGTTAGGACGTGTATTTGTATAGATCATGTCATCTATACTATGACAGTGCCTGGTGATTGTGTAGGATCGAGTGTCATGATAATAGGGAGTCATGTCATCTATACTATGACAGTCTCCTGGTATTGTTAGGAGTGTTATGATATAGATCATGTCATCTATACTATGACAGTCTCCTGGTATTGTTAGGAGTGTCATGATATAGATCATGTCATCTATACTTATGACAGTCTTCCTGTATTGTTTTAGGAAGTGTCATGATATAGATCATGTCATCTATACTATGACAGTCTCCTGATATTGTTAGGAATGTCATGATATATATCATGTCATCTATACTATGACAGTCTCCTGGTATTGTTAGGAGTGTTATGATATATATTATGTCATCTATACTATGACAGTCCCCTGGTATTGTGTGTCGCGTCACCAATGACTCGATATATAGATATACTGGTCACAGAGAACGCTCAGCATGCTGCTGTATATATATTGCTGTTACTAGTAATGGGAGTTATACTAACATATGATAGTATGTGTAACGCTATATAGATATACTGTCACAGAGAACGCTCAGCATGCTGGCTGTATATCATATTGCTGTTACTATTTTAGTAATGGGAGTTATACTGACATATGATAGTATGTGTAACCGCTATATCGCTATACTGGTCACAGAGAACAGCTGATATAATATATTGCTGTTACTAGTAATGGGAGTTATACTAACATGATAGTATCACGAGCTAATAATACATGCGTTATGTATTATATTATATTATATTATATGTTAAATATTATATATAGTTTTAGCCCAACGATATGATAGTATCCCGAGTTAAGCTAATGCATAGCGTTATGTATTATACTATTATTAAATTAATTATATTATATATATGTTAAATATTAATTAATATAGTTATACCAACATATGATAGTATCACGAGCTAATAATACATGCGTTATGTATTATATATTATTATATTATATTATATTATATTATATGTTAAATATAATATATAGTTATACCAACATATGATAGTATCACGAGCTAATAATACATGCGTTATGTATTATATATGATTATAACCCTAATCCTAGCGCTAACCCTAACCATACCCGTAACCCTAACCCTAACCCTATCCTTAACCGTAACTATAACCTTACATGCTACCGCCAACCCTAACCCAAAACCTAACCATGAACGTAACCATGTCCCTAACCCTAATCTAAACCATGCCTCCTAAACTTAACCCTAGTTAGTCTTAACAGAAACTCCTTACCCTAACCCTAACCCTATCCTTAACCGTAACTATAACCTTACATGCTACCGCCAACCCTAACCCAAAACCTAACCATGAACGTAACCATGTCCCTAACCCTAATCTAAACCATGCCTCCTAAACTTAACCCTAGTTAGTCTTAACAGAAACTCCTTACCCTAACCCTAACCCTATCCTTAACCGTAACTATAACCTTACATGCTACCGCCAACCCTAACCCAAAACCTAACCATGAACGTAACCATGTCCCTAACCCTAATCTAAACCATGCCTCCTAAACTTAACCCTAGTTAGTCTTAACAGAAACTCCTTACCCTAACCCTAACCCTATCCTTAACCGTAACTATAACCTTACATGCTACCGCCAACCCTAACCCAAAACCTAACCATGAACGTAACCATGTCCCTAACCCTAATCTAAACCATGCCTCCTAAACTTAACCCTAGTTAGTCTTAACAGAAACTCCTTACCCTAACCCTAACCCTATCCTTAACCGTAACTATAACCTTACATGCTACCGCCAACCCTAACCCAAAACCTAACCATGAACGTAACCATGTCCCTAACCCTAATCTAAACCATGCCTCCTAAACTTAACCCTAGTTAGTCTTAACAGAAACTCCTTACCCTAACCCTAACCCTTAGCCTCGCACACTCTTATCTACGGAGGGCCCTATGTATAGGACCTAATTCGCCACACTTGAATGTACTGTTTCAGAAACTATCTCCTAACGTTTCCCTGTAACCTTGCGTGCACTACAGTATGTCCGTATACTAAATGCTGTGTAAGTGTTCGTAGCAGACACTCGTATGGGGGAGGAGGACGGGCTGGAGATGATACCGGGGTATATACCGGTTTACTACGATTAAGCTGCTACGTGCATTCAGGTGGGTTTACGTGCGCGCTGGTCAACATACTCTGCCCCACATACACGTGACAGCAAGAACCCGGAAGCAGTCCGCTCTACAACTCAGACTGAAGATGAAACCCCGAGAGGTGACTCGATGCGCATGCGCCGTGTGTCTGGCGGGGAGGGGTGGAGAGAGCGAGGTCGCGAGGGGGGATCTTTTTTCAGTGTACGAGGTGAGGAATTGCTAGGATCTCCCCCTCCCCCTTTTCCCACCCTCTCTCCCGCTAGGATCTCCCCCTCCCTCCTTTCCCACCCTCTCTCCCGCTAAGATCTCCCCCTCCCCCCTTTCCCACCCTCTCTCCCGCTAGCTACGGCCGTGATAACAGTTTGTTAAGAGCTGCATATGTGAGCGCTCTCTCTCTCTTTCTCTCTCTCTCTCTCGCTCGCCGGCTTTTTGCGCTATCAATGTTACTACCGGCTTGTAACACATACACATACACGGCAGAGAGACCGACGGTGTTCCATGCACGGACGGTCGGTCGGACAGGCGTTCGTTCCGTTAGTGCCAGGATCTGTGAGGATTCATAGAGATCTGTGAGGATTTGTAAAGGTTTCTGCCAACGCTCGGTACGTCGATGGTTTTTTGGTGATTTGATTTTTTAAACGCGTTCAACAGAGGAGTCGTGAACGATTCTGCGAATGTGCGGGTGACGGCAGGATAACGACGCAGACGTGTCTGAGAGAGGGATAATATAGTGTCTACACACGAAGATACGCGCTAGAACGCTGGTAGGTAACGTAGTAACGTACGTGGTTCGTTACGCCACGGATGTTACTGTTTTTAGATTGGTGTCGGCGTCGTTAGATCACTCGATCCCCCGCGTTAGATGTTGTCAGTATCGCTGCCCTAACCTTACCATTGATCCTAATTCTAACCCTAGC
>NW_014577100.1:806148-807629 GCF_000485595.1 Priapulus caudatus | reverse complement strand
GAGGGCACGGTTACGGGTCTAGAGTTAGGGTTAGGGTTACGAGGTATAATTGGTTAAGAGCTGGTTTTTAGTAGGGGTTAGTTGCGTTAGGGTTAAGTTAATGGTTATGGTTAAGGTCTCTCTCTCTCTCTCTCTCTCTCTCTCTCTCTCTCTCTCTCTCTCTCTCTCTCTCTCTCTCTCTCTCTCTCTCTCTCTCTCTCTCTCTCTCTCTCTCTCTCTCTCTCTCTCTCTCTCTCTCTCTCTTTCTCTCTGTCTCTCTCTCGCTCGCTCTTTTCCTATCCCATTATATCTCACGCCTAATATAATACTCTCTCTCTATCCGCTGCAGGAGCGACCGCCTGAGTACGCTCAGCGCCTCGCTCGCATCAAGAGCGTCTGCGAGTCCAACCACCCGATCGCTCGCAAACTCCGCACGCAGTCGCTAGAGGTCAGCAGGAACATCATCGTCGACGACGAGTACAAGATTCTCTACTGCGCGGTCGGCAAGATCGCATGCACGAACTGGCGACGCGTCTTCCTGTCGCTGTACGATCCCGCACGGTTTCCGGATCCCCGCAACATCACAATAAAATCTGCACACACTGTGAAACTACGGCAGCTGAGCGACTACAAGTGGGACGAACAAGTGCATCGCCTCGACACCTACTACAAGTTCATGTTCGCTCGGCACCCGTTCGAGCGGCTGGCGTCGGCGTACCGTAGTAAGTTTACCTACGATCTTCCCTACAACCGACAGTATCACCGGCACTACGGTACACGGATCATAGAGTACTACCGGCCCGACGCTTCCCCGCAGTCGCTCGCAGAGGGAAAGGACGTCCGTTTCGACGAGTTCCTGAAATTTCTCGCCGATCCGGAATCGGATAGCGTCGATCAGAATCGACACTGGTCGCACGTGTACCACGCATGCAATCCCTGTCAAATCACCTACGACCTCGTCGGTAAGATGGAGACGCTAGAGAGAGACGCTGCTCAGGTGATACGAGAGGCGGGGGTCCCCTCTCTAATCTCCTTCCCGACCCGAGAGGACGCGAAATATCAAAACAAGATGGCGTCGGAGATCGTTGGGGAGCTGATGGCCGGTGTGGCGCCGTCTCTGGTGCAACAGATCTACCGGGTCTACGAACTCGATTTCTCAATGTTCGGCTACGAGTGGCCGATTCGCGGCACGTAATGCACGACGATCGATGACGTCAGCGAAACATGAGCGGTACGTGATGCACGGTACACTACTGTTGATGACGTCAGCGAAACGTGCGCGACAGACAATATTCGTGGAGCGGGGGATGATTTATCTGCGTCTGTGGTAACGCGCATGCGCTGTCGGTGAGAGAGAGAGAAAGAGAGAGAGAGAGAGAGAGAGAGAGAGAGAGAGAGAGAGAGAGAGAGAGAGAGAGAGAGAGAGAGAGAGAGGAGAGAGAGAGAGAGAGAGAGAGAGAGAGAGAGAGAGAGAGAGAGAGAGAGAGAGAGAGAGAGAGAGA
>NW_014577100.1:791712-803509 GCF_000485595.1 Priapulus caudatus | reverse complement strand
ACACACACACACACACACACACACACACACACACACACACACACACGCACACACACGCGCGCATAGGCACGCACGTTTGTCACGAGTAGGAAGTGGATGGGTACACCTATGTTCGTGATCTTCCGCCTCACCGTGGCGTTCACGCTCGTGCAGTAAGATGCCCTTCCGGGAACGCTGGCAGACGCACGGGGTGGTGGTGGCGGGAGGCGGACATGCGTCACCGGCGGGGACGATGACGATGATGACGATGCTAAGCGTTAGTAAGGCGTGGATGATGATGCGTTGCTGCCATCGTAGCTGGAGGAGGTGTGAGCTTGTGAACTCGCACTATCGAAGCTTTTATGTATAGCGGGCGAGGTCGTCCGTCGGTTATAATTATTTTTACTTCGATCTTCGCTGTATCAAGTTGTCAATTCACAGGCTCTGTTTGGCTGGTAAAGCGTGTGCGTGCGTGCGTGCGTGCGTGCGTGCGTGCGTGCGTGCGTGCGTGTATATGTATGTGTGTGTGTATGTGTGTGAGAGAGAGAGAGAGAGTGTGTGTGTGCGTGTGCGTGTATGTGTGTGTGCGTGTGTGTGTGCGTGCGTGTGTGTGTGTGTTTGTGTGTGTGTGTGTGTGTTTGTGCGCGCGCGTGTGTGTGTGTAACGCTGAAAATAGGCAGGGTGTGAGCAAAGGTCTGTTTGCAGTCAGAGCTCGGGTTGGGTTTCTGAGTCGATAATCATGTATTTACTACAACCAGAAACAGCCGTTAGTAGCCCAGCAAAATATTATTCACACATTCTTAAACCCCACCTTCCTGCGATCAATGTAAATGATCATTTTTTACTCGATGACTACATATGTTAACTAGGTGCATGACGACATGGTGCCTGATAGGCTTGGTAGGTGATAATGAAAATAGTGTATATTGATACAAGTTAACATATAATATATTACCTTACTGATTGTCACACCTGATATGCCGTAAATATCACGTCTGAGCTGGCTCAGTACGATCATGTACGATTACTCACAATACCAAAAATAGAACAGAACCAGTAGCAACACACACCAAACATCAACATACCAGTATACGGTGTTTCGTAGGTACCGAGACGGCCAACTTTACTCAAATATAAATGTAAACATATAGTCGGTTTGCCGGCCCTATATCTCCTATATGTTGACCCTGCAATGTTAATTACTTTGAACTTTTATCCTAACAATACCAGGAGACTGTCATAGTATAGATGACATGATCTATATCATGACACTCCTAACAATACCAGGAGACTGTCATAGTATAGATGACATGATCTATATCATGACACTCGATCCTAACAATACCAGGAGACTGTCATAGTATAGATGACATGATCTATATCATGACACTCCTAACAATACCAGCCGAGACTGCTCATAGTATAGCATGACATGATCTATATCATGCACTCCCTAAAACAATACCAGGAGACTTGTCATAGTATAGATGACATGCATCATCATCATGACACTTCGATCCTAACAATACCAGGAGACTGTCATAGTATAGATGACATGATTATATATCCATGGACACTTCCTAACAATACCAGCGAGCTGTCAATAGCTCATAGTGACATAATCTTAATATCATGACACTTCGGAACAATACAGGAGGACTGCTCATAGTATAGACTGACATGATCTATATCATGACACTCGAATCCTAACAATACCAGAGAGACTGTCTAGTATAGATGACATGAGTCTATCATCATGGACAACTCCTAACTTACAGGAGACTGCTCCTAGTATTACATGACTATGCATCGATATCATGACCTCCTGCGAACATACCAGAGACTGTCATAGTATAGATGACATTGATATATATCATGACACTCCTGACAATACCAGGAGACTGTCATAGTATAAATGACATAATCTATATCATGACACTCCTAACAATACCAGGATGATGGTCTATATCATGACACTCCTGTCGAAGCGAAGCTAAGTCATTTGGTACGTTCACATACATACAGATCACGCGAGAGGGCAACGACCCAGCGTAGCAGCAGCAGCAGTAGCAGCAGCAACAACAGCTCGCTGAGTAGAAGAAGAGAGTGAGGGGGAGGACCACATAACCGGTTTCTCTCTCTCTCTCTCGCTCGCCGGCTTTTTGCGCTATCAATGTTACTACGGCTTGTAACACATTACACATACACGGCAGAGAGACCGACGGTGTTCCATCGCACGGACGCGTCGGCTCGACAGCGTTCGATTCCTTAGCTGCCAGGATCTGTGAGGATTCATAGAGGCTGTGAGGCATTTGTTAAGCGTTCCTGCCACGCCTCGCGTACGTCGATGGGTTTTTGGCTGATTTGATTTTTAAACGCGTTCAAACAGCAGGAGTCGTGAACATTCTGCAATGTGCGCGGTGACGCAGGATAACGACGGCAGCACGTGTCTGAGCGAGAGGGATAATACTGTGTCTACACACGAAGAACGCGCTAAGAACGCTGCGTTAGCGTAACGTAGTAACGTACGTGGTTCGTTAGCACGGAATGTTACTGGTTTGTAGATTCGCGTGTCGGCGTTCGTAGAGCACTCGATCCCCGCGTTAGTTGTTGTCAGTATCGCCCTAACCTTAACCATTGATCCTAAATTCTAACCCTAGCCCCTAACCTAACCATAACCTTAAACCCTAACCCTAACTATACCTCCTAACTAAAACCAGACTCTTAACCCTAATTATTACTCTAACCCTAACTAACTCTACCCTAACCCTGCTCTAACCTGACCCTAAACATATTCCTTATCCTAATCCTATCCCCAACCCTAACCCTAACGCTAAACATACTCCTAACCCTAATCCTAGCGCTAACCCTAACCATACCCGTAACCCTAACCCTAACCCTAATCCTTACCGCTAACTATAACCTTACATGCTTACGCCAACCCTAAACCAAAAACCTAACCATGCACGTAACCATGTCCCTAACCCTACATCTAAACCATGCCTCCTAAACTTACCCTAGTTAGTCTTAACAGAAACTCCTTACCCTAACCCTTAACCCATTAGCCCTCGCACACTCTTATCTACGGGAGGGGCCCTACTGTATAGCGACCTAATTCGCCACACTGAATGTACTGTTTCAGAAACTATCTCCTAACCTTTCCCTGTAACCTTGGTGCACTACAGTATGTCCGCTATCTAAATGCCTGTGTCAAAGTGTTCGTGCAGACGACTCGTATGGGGGAGGCAAGGACGGGGCTGCGAGATGATACCGGGTATACTACCGGCTTTACTACGATTAAGCTGCTACGTGCATTCAGTGTGGTTTACGCTGCGCGCTGGTCAACATACTCTAGCCCACATACACTGACAGCCAAGAACCCGGCAAGCAGTCCGCTCTATAACTCAGACTGAAAGATGAAACCGAGAGCGTGACGCGATGCGCATGTCGGCGTGTGTCGGCGGGGAGGGGTGGAGAGAGCGAGCGTCGCGAGGGGCCGGATCTTTTTTCAGTGCTACTGAGTGAGGCAATTGCTAGGGATCTCCCCCTCCCTCTTATTTCCACCCTCTCTCCCGCTAGCGATCTCAAACCCCTCCCTCCTTCCCACCTCTCTCCCGCCTTAAGATCTCCCCCTCCCCCCTTTCCCACTCTCTCTCCCGCTAGCTACGGCCGTGATAACAGTTTGTAAAGAGCCTGCCAGATGCCTGAGCTGCGCGGCTCTCTCCTGCTCTCTCTCTCTCTCTCTCGTCTCTCTCTGTCTCTCTCTTTCTTCTCTCGCTCTCTCTCTCTCTCTCTCTCTCTCCTCTCTCTCCTATCTCTCTCTCTCTCTTCTGGCCTCTCATCTCTCTCGTTTTTTCTCTCTCTCTCTCCTCTCTCTCGCTCTCTCTCCTCTCTCTCTCTCTATCTCTCTCTCTCTCTCTCTGTCTCTTTCTCTCTCTCTCTCTCTTATCTTCTCTTCTCTCTCTCTCTCTCTCTATCTCACTCTCTCTTTCTCTCCTCTCTCTCTCTCTCTCTCTCTCTCTCTCTTCTCTCTCTCTTTCTGCTCTCTCATCTCCTATCTCACTCTCTCTTTCTCTTCTCTCTCTTTCTCTCTCTCTATCCTCTCTCTCTCTCGCTCTCTCTCTCTCTCTTTCTCTCCTCTCTCTATAGTTACTACTTACTATAATACTTCGGTACACACAGCCCTGAGCGCCAGTGATGTGTGCGCGTGTGCGTTATTGTGTGTACATTTCGTGAATAGTATTATTAAAATATATATAAAAAAACATATATAAATTTCGCTACACCGCGTTAATGCATGGCTATATTAGTATATAGTATATAGTAATATAGTATCATAGTATATAGTATATAGTATATAGTATATAGTATATAGTATATAGTAATATAGTTATATAGTATATAGTATATAGTATATATATATAGTATATAGATAGTATATAGTAGATAGTATATAGTATCATAGTATAGTATATAGTATATAGCTATATTGTATCATAGTATATTGTATATAGTATACAGTATCGTATATGTAATTGTATAGTAGATATAGTATCATAGTATACGGATATAGTATATAGATATATAGGTATATGTATTAATACCATCGCCTTACACAGCGGGCCTGACAGCAGCTGACGTAGGACGGGAGCGGTGACGTGTGCCCCAGGCGAGGACGCATGACCGCTCATGGAGGTGGATTAGCCACCGACGATAGTATACGGTCACAAGCAAACGTCGGTAAACGTCGGCGCCTGGAAGGACCGCGCACTTCTCACGTGTGTCGTCGGACAGTTTATAGTAGTTCGTACTCAGGGGCACAGCGGTCGGCGTCGGGCCAGCAGCAGCAAGGAAGCAGCAGCAGAGACAGCGTCGAGCGGTGAGATCATAGACGAGTGACTGCACGTTTATCGATAACCGCCGTCACTGTGGTGTGGTGCGACGCGCGCAGCGCGTGTGGTGTGTGGTGTCAGTAGCGTGGCGGGCGTAGGCAGATCGTCAGTGTACACGTGACCCGTGCTGTGCTACATTATTTAAGTGCGGATGCCGTTGAGATGCGATGTGTCGTGTAGTGTTTTAGGATGTATATTCGCTGTTTGGTGTCCGATAATTGCCACGCGGTAAGTGGTGCACAAATCTGCTGTGTGGTGTGTGGTGCGTGTGTGTGTGTGTGTGTGCGTGCGGTGTGTGTATGTCGGGGTTGTGGCATGTGGGTGTGAGAATGTGTGCCACGCGGTTGTGTGCTTGTGATGTGTGTAGTGTGCGTGTGAGTGTGTGTGTGTGTGTGTGGTGTGCATCTGTGTGTGGTGTGTCGTGTGTGTGTGTGTGCCATGTGTGGTGTGGTGCTAAGTCGTAGTTGGTCCGTTCAATGTCGCTGCGTGCAGTTACACTGACGTCACGTACGTGTGTGCGGTGTCGTACATGCGTACGTACAATGTCGCGTGCGTGCCTAACAGTGCCGTGCGCTACGTCTCCGTGAGAGAGTGCGTACGTACGTTTGCGTAAACCCGTAGTTTCGAATTTGCCCGCAGGAAGTGTACGGTTGCGATCTATGCAGTTACCTGTGACCCTTAGCTCCCAATTTCTCAGCTTGTAATGTCTTGATTACGATCAGTATATTCGCATCTCAAGTCTAGATTTTAGTAAATCATATGTAGGAGGTAGTCTGTTCACGGGCTGCCTCTACCCGGCCTGGGTGTACATCCGGATCCAATTCAGAACGGGAACTTCGGGGCATGAACAGGCGGGTGACGAGGCAGGCCGGGCCAGTCCCAGAAATCATGATAGCCGCACAGTGCTAAATTTTAACAAGCACAAGAACATCATGTCCCCGTAGACGAACCACAGGTAGATTTAACGAAAAGACTGTAGTTGGGACTGGGTATGTAAAATACCACGTCGTCCATTGCCCCATGACCTTGAAACCCCGATGCTAATGCTTGCTTATATTAAAGGCTTATATTTTCTCTCTCTCTCTCCGCTTCTCGCTTTCTTTTCTCTCTCTCCTTCCGCTCTCTCTCTTCTCTCTCTCTCTGTCTCTCTCTCTCTCTCTCTCTCTCTCTTCTTTCTCTCTCTCTCTGTCTCTCTTCCTCTCTCGTCTCTCTCTCTCTTTCTCTTCTCTCTCTCATCTCTCTTCTCTTCTCGTCTCTCTTCTCTTTCTCTCTGTCTCTCTCTCGCTACGCTCTTTTCCTATCCCATTATATACTCACGCCTAATATAATTCTCTCTCTCTATCCCGCTGCAGGAGCGACCGCCTGAGTACGCCTCAGCGCCTCGCCGAGTCAAGAGCGTCTGCGAGTCCGACCACCCGAATCGCTCACAAACTCCGCACGCAGCCGCTAGAGGTCAGCGAGGAACATCATCGTCGACGGACGCAGTACAAAGATTCTCTATGCGCGGTCGCGCAGATCGCATGCACGAACTGGCGACTCGCGTCTTCCTGATCGCTGCTACGATCCGCGCGGTTCCGGCATCCCCGCAATATCACAATAAATCTGCCACACACTGTGAAACTACGCGCAAAGCTGAGCGACTACAGTGGCCGACGAAAAATGTGCATCGCCTCGACACCCTCTACAATTCATTGTTTTCGCCTCGGCACCCGTTCGCAGCGGCTGGCGTCGGCGTACCGTAGTTAAGTTTACTACGATCTCCCCTACAACCGACAGTATCACCGGCAGTACTCGCGTACACGGATCATAGAGTACTACCGGCCGACGCTTCCCCAGTCCCTCGCAGAGAAGGACGTCCGTTCTCGACGAGTTCCTGAAATTCTCGCCGATCCGAATCGGATAGCGTCTGCATCAAAATCGACACTGGATCGCACCGTGTACCCACGCATGCAATCCCTGTCAAATCACCTACGACCTCGTCGGTAAGGTGGAGACGCTAGGAGAGACGACTGCTCAGTGATACGAGAGGCGGGGGTCCCCTCTCTTAATCTCCTTCCCGACCGCAGAGGATCGCGAATTATCAAACAAAGATGGCGTCGGAGCATCGTTGGGAGCTGCTGCGCCGGGTGGCGCCGTCTCGGTGCAACAGATCTACCGGCGTCTACGAACTCGCATTTCTCAATGTTCGGCTACGAGTGGCCGATCGCGCGCACGTAATGCACGACGATCGATGACGTCAGCGAAACATGAGCGGTACGTGAATGCACGGATACACTACTGTTTGATGACCGGTCAGCCCCGAACGTTGCGCGACAGACAATATTCGTGGAGCGGGGATGATTTAGCTTGCGTCTGTGGCGTAACGCGCATGCGCCTGTCGGTGAGAGAGAACGAGACAAGACGAGAGAGAGAGAGAGAGAGAGAGACGAGAGAGAGAGAGAAGAGGAGCACGAAGCGAACGGAGAGAGAGAGAGAGGAGAGAGAGCCGAGAGAGAGAGACGAGGGCCGGACGAGAGAGAGGAGATGAGAGAGAGGAGAGAGAGAGAGAGAGAGAGAGAGAGAGAGAGCGCGCGCGCAAGGAGGAAAAGAGAAAGCATTCGTGCAAAAGGCGATAGGTCGAAGATAGGGAGACATTTTAGCGACGTTAAAACTACATTCACAACAAACCGCGCTTTATGTCGAGCAAATATAGGCCGTTTCACACGAGACGTTTTTGGCCGGCCTACTTAGGCCCGCGCCCAGATTTGGCTCGCAGCCCGAAGCGTTTACACGGACGTTTTTGGCCCCGACCCTAATTAGGCCCGTGCCAAGATTTGGTCCATCGAAAACGTCGGAGCAGGCCCGCAGCCAAATTTTAAGCACCAGCTTTCGGCGTGCGGTAGAGCGCCGTAGAATCGGTGGCGGTAGCATGCCGCGAGTGTCGCAACGTGTACTTCGACGAAATAAGTCCAAAACAGTTATAAAAAATTAGCAAAAATTAGATCAGGATGCACGTTTTTCAAGATGATAATAACGCGCGCAACGTAAGCTAAACACTCTGACTCGCTAAACACGCCATCTCGCAACAATACTGCCAAAGTATCTGTGAGATATTGTGCAATAAAATTTATTGAATTTTTAATTTTTAATTTTAATTTGCACAGACAGTATTCACTTGCGTACGTGTAAACGGCCTCCAACTCAAACCGGCTCCACGAACCAAATTTGGCCCGAGCACAATCTAGCCCATTTCGCTCGAGCCCAAACCCATGACCGTCGTGAACGCGACTTATGTCCTTCCAGGGACCACACGATCTGCCGTTTCAGTGATTGGCCAGAATATCACGTGACTCGCGTGAGCGCCTAGCGACGTCAGCGCCATTCAATAAAGATCTACGGGCTGATTCGTAATCAACTGCACTCAAGTCACTGTGGCACGCTCGCCAAAAACCTAAATAACCGCTTCCAAAATTTTGCCACTTTTTTTCCTGCCGCCTCACATACGCGCACAGCTGTTACATGTGCAGTGGGCTGCGTAGCGTACGTGTGTGTGTACGTCGCTCTGTGTCCGTGTTGCGTGCGTACGTGCTGTGCGTGCGTGATGTGTGTGCAGCGACGTGTAGTGTGTGTACGCTGCGCGCGCGCGCGCGCGCGTGTGTGTGTGTGTGTGTGTGTTGTGTGTGTGTGTGTGTGTGTGTAGTGTGTGTGTGTGTGTATGGTGTGTGTTGTGTGTGTGGTGTGTGTGTGTGTGTGTGTGTGTGTGTTGTGCTGTGCGTGTGTGTTGTGTGTGTGTGTGTATGTGTGTGATGTGCGGCGTTAGCGTGCTGTGCTGCGTGTTAATAATCACCGGTACATTTGGCATTAGTTGCAAAATCTGTCGTTTTTGTTATTAATTATTTTCTTACTTTGTCTTTTTCTATTTTAAGCTGATTTTATCATATTAAATATGATTGTGTTTCATTGGGCGCTGTCGTCGCCTGACAGTGGCCGATATTTCCGCGTGTGGAGAAACATGTTTCTATATATAAATACTATAGTAAAATTGCCCGAGGAATGGGTTATGGACAGTTGCTATGGTTTGCATGATGTTTAATTTTCACCGCGTTGTGCGACATATATATTTATATACACCTACATAAGAATAATATACACACACGGTAAGATTGCACATACACCGCAGTAATATACAGATACTATATATATATATGATTATACCCTTATATTCACCCCTGTTATGGAAGGTTTCCTGTTACCCAACGAAGAACGTGTGCATTAATTATCTGCAAATATTTGACTAACACCATTTACGCTTTACACCATTACCTGACATCCGACATTTCTTTCACTCCTAGGTTTGTTAGGCCTGTTAGGGCTACGAACCTACAGCACAGTACGGGCGGCAGGGCAGCGGTCCCGTAACGAAAATATCCAAATACACAACACACACACACACACACACACACAACACACAGCACACACACACACACACACAACACACACACACACACACCAGTGCGCCGATCCAGGGGGCACAGGGGCAGGTCGCCTCCTAGAAGTTACAGAGGCAAGGGCATTTTAGCCTAACATTCTCCCCCTCGGGCGCTTCGTGCCCTTGCGCTAGCACCGATTCGCCCCCCATAGAATTCCTCTCTTCTACTTTCTGTCTCTATCGTACTTTCTCACTTTCCTTTTTTCTACTCTCTGTCCTTATCACACCGTCTCACCCGCCTCTCATCGCGGTGTCTCAATTTTCCCTCATTCTCAATGAATTCAAAACGCGCGATAAATTATTCAGACTGCGGATTAAATGATTCAAACCGCGCGTAGAAAGATTCAACCGCATATAAATGATTCAACGCAGTATAAAATGAATTCAACCGCGGTGGAAGTGATCTCAACTGCGGTAATAAATGCTCCAACCGTCGGTATAAAGCATCAACGTCGGATATAAATGCTCTAACCGTTAGCGTATAAATGCCTCCAACCGTGGTATAAAGTGCTTCAACCGTTGTATAAATTGCTCCAACCGTGCGTATAAATGCCCAACCGTGGTATAACTCAAACCTGGACTCCCAAACCGTGTATAAATGCTCCAACCGCGGTATACAATGCTCCAACCGTGAGGATACAATGCTCTAACGCGTGGTATAAACTGCTCTAACCGCGGTATAAATGCTCCAGCCGCGGTATAACAATGCTCCAACCGCGTACTAATGCATTATAACCACGGTAATGTTAAAATAGTTTGACGGCGCTGCGGTAAACAATGAGTCAAGCTGCCAGTGGCGCGATCCAACAGGGCGCGCGGCACAGGCGGGCAGTCGCCCCTGGAATTCTCAGGGCAATTGGTATTTTAGCCTAAGCAACCTCCCACCTCGGCGCGGCTTCGTGGCCCTTTGAGTGATTGCACCGCCTCCGGCCCCCCCCCACCAGAATTCTACTCTCTGGATCCGCCCACTGCAACCACACCCACACACACACCCCCACACCACACAACACAGCCACCACACACCACACACACAACACACACAGCACACACCAGCACACACACACACGCTGCGCCGCGCGCGCGCACACACACACACACATACATAAACGCACACACACACACACACACACACACACACACACACACAACACACACACACACACACAACACACACACACACACACACACATATATACATATATATATATATATATATATATATATACACAATAAACCAGTCTTGCAGCTGACATAAATAGCAAGTAATCCGTTGGCCAAAACTTAGATGGTACGTAGTCAGTTTTCCTTCATACGACCAAATAACGTAAAACGTGTTGTCAGCCGTATTCTGAACCGGCTACAATGGGTTTTACGTACTAAACGGCCTCCCACGGAATTTGAAATGTGCTTATATAGTGTATTCGGATAAATTAAGCTCATTAATACATAAACTCATTATATATGATGCGTATAAACCATATATTACCTCGTACATAACTACATAATATACAATTATACTTGGTCAGATTTAAAATAAGAACAGCGATAGTAGACTCAATCGAATATAGTTTACTTAATTTAACACTCATTTTAGACTCATTTACAATGTTATTAAAGCCAGTCCTATGCACATATTCATTAGATGAATACCTTGCCCTTTGTTGTGTTATGTCTATGTTCTCGTAACTTGTGCGGTGTCCACTACACAGGGTGGATACTAGTATAAGTACGTAAGCTGTTGTAAGCAATAAATTAATAAAAAAGCAATTTGGAAACTGGCCCGCCATTTTACGTCGTCATCCCGAGCACGGAAGATTCACAGTCTTCAATGTTGAGAGCCGAGGTTTTTACGACCTTGAGAAAATTCACTGCCCGCGGCGGGGTTTAGAACTCACCCGCTCTCGGAGTTTAGGCATGGGGGCAGTGTGGACTACCACATTGCCGCACAGCTTCTCCTGATTTCACGAGTACATGCCACCATACTAATTCACGAATAAAACAAAGCGGCTTCAGTGTAGCGCCTACTAACGCCAATAAGTATTATAACGTATAGCGAAAAGCCTCGAACTAAAGCTATAACCAGCGACGCTGCTCACCGAAATATGAATATTATATATATATATCAGAAGTAGAAATAGGGAATTCGCATTATCTACCTTTCTTCTTCTTCTTCTTTCTTCTTTACTCTTCTATGCCTCGGTCACTACACTACACTATCGACTTCTAGCTTCTGATTATATATTATATATATATATAATTATATATATATATAGTCTATCCATATATTCTGCCAATGTATTAGTGTATATTCATATGATCTGCCCTCGTGGTCGCTGCGATGTTTGATCGTATGTCCGCACGCGTGTGGTGCTATGGAGGAGGGAAGTATACCACGTTTCTACCATCGCTGTGTGTGATGGAGGAGGGAAGATATCCTACGTCTCTACACGTTGTGGGT
>NW_014577100.1:779379-791687 GCF_000485595.1 Priapulus caudatus | reverse complement strand
TTCATGAAATAGTGTTCTATATAGATTAAGGAGAGGTCTGATTTAGCTGGTTGCCCTACCTGTGCGAAACGTGAGATTTCTTGGAATTCAAGGATGCCGCCGCCGCCGAGATCTTGGCATTTTGGTCAATTTTACTATTTTGTGATCTCGATGCCCTTAGAGTGTCATGTGCAATACCTCTTTGTTAGGGCGGTTTTCCGAGGAAGGGAGTCCATTTCTTGATGTTATTTTTTAGATATGGCGGCAATGTCAGGTCAAAAATGACGTGGTGGCGAACGCGTCAAAATAAGACCTATTATATGTAAATTCACTGTTCATAGATAGTATATATAGGCTGACAACTACGACTTGAACGATTACAAGACCAAAGGGATGAAACCACCCACACCATGCGTCATGGGTTCACCAGATCCTGTCCGGCAGGCATCGGATGACAGGAACATTGGTGTGATGCAGCTGCACGATCCCCGAGTCAAGAGAAACACGGAGGCAATTCTTCAGCCAACTCATAGCCAATTCAGGCTATACCAGCTGCCAGCACTACACAGCGGACCTCTCCAAGCTAAATTCCAACCTCTGATTCCAATGAGAAAGCTCTGTTCGGCGCAGAAGGAGTCACAGCTTTCAATCCGCGCACGTGAGTTTCAGTCAGCAGCGCGGACGCGCCTGGCTGTGCAAGTCAATGAGAGTGGGGACATAAGTCCTGTCGAGGTGGACGGGCTTCAATTTGCTCAGCAAGAGCCGATCAGTGCGTGGCTCTGCCCATAAGCCCCAAGGACACTGGTGAGTTGTTGACGAATTGATCCGATTCACACCTGCTCACCATGACAGCCTTTCGTTACTGGACTACGCTCCTGCTCATCGGCTGACAGAGGACTCTCAAAACTTTCCGGCCGATGCAGTTACACCCATCTCTGGTGATCTCCAACGTAATATCAGACTGGGCATGCCTAGTGCCAAATGGAAAGACCTCAGCGCTGGACCAATTTTGATACTTTCACCCGGGCATGAGCCACTGCTCATGAGTTTCCTGGGCTGATATAGTGGACACTGGATGAAGGCATCTGGCGGTGGGGGACGTTCTCAATGAGCGCAGCGTTTGGTGGCAATGACCGATCATTCACCGGGAAGACCTGAACAAGGCTCTACGAGCATCACCGTCTTCATCATTCGCCGTGTGCAGGCTCAGGGCAGGGTTTCTTCTCAAATGGGTTCGGCAGACAATACCAAGAGCTGAGTGACTACCTGGGAAGCACAGCCAGAAAAACCCAACTGGGAGGCTATGGGTGGGACTGTCTCATTCAAGCGACACTGCTGACGCTCATGCTTCCTGCGTCGTGAGGCGAATGTGACTTTCTCCTCAGCAGCCACTGGTCTCAAGGCCCAATGCTGCCGTATTTCTTGCGGCAGGCCAGCGCAGGTACACCACAATTGATGGCCCGCTACATGAGCTGGTATCGTGCGACAGATGGGGAGCACCGTTCCCCAGCGTGCCGGAGGGAGCCTACTGGCAGCGCGCACATGTCTGTCGGGCATTCGTTGAATGGCCAGGGGACGCACGCAGTTCCAGCAGAATCAGTTCGGCGACACCAGACATGTATATCAAGGCGAGGGACAGGTGTGCTGGAGGTATGAAGGGCATATCGACGAGCGCGGCAAGTGGCGTGTGTGGAGGTCAACAGGTTTCCGTGTGTGTGCCCAGCTCGACATCGCCGATGGAAGATTATGTACAGTGAAGCTTGGGGTAATGAGGGAGAGCAGGCCCCCATCATTCGTTGGCGTTGAGTCGGATACAGAGCTGAGAAGAAGCAAGACCATCAAGGTAGGAAGGTGAAGGAGGGAAGAAGAATGACTGTATTGACCGGTATCTGATCGGCAGGGAAGATTCGGCCAAGCAGAGCTGTGGGAAGTACACTCACGCCCTCTCAACGAGCAGCCATGCAAGGTCGCATATACACATCTGCAAATGGCCAAGTGCGCGCCTATGAACTCAGTGAATGATTCGTGACTGCCACTGGACTATCAGGAATGTGCTACTTGTTGAGAAGTGAGCAAAGCAAGCAGTTTTCCGGCCGGTTTTCACTAGTAGTGACGTTCCACAAAACCATAGAGAAAATTGGTCAAGATTAATGGAGGCACTCAGAGATAGGCCAGTCACTGGTCAGAGAGGCGGTAAGGCATCTTACGACATCCGAGACACTGTTTGTCGTGCTGTTGGTCTTGGGGGCAGCAGCGCGAGCGTGAGATCTATCCAGACATCTTCCAGTTTGAACTGAGTCCTCAAGTTCCCAAGACATCCGCTGATTGATGACGTTATGGATCCGTTTGTAGGAGAGGGCTAACAAAGAGCGCACCGATGTCGTCAAGATGTCTGCGGTGTCTTTCTGTCAAGACCGTCCACCTGCCTCCAGACCGTTGGTGCTTGGTTGAAGCCGGTCAGTGCTGTACCACGTTGTGTGCAGTCGCTGGAGCCGCAGGAGATTCTGGCTGCAAGCTTTTGGTGCTCGACTGGCCCACTTACCCCCCTGGCTCAAAAAGATAAATAGGTCCTGCTTCGAACAGGTATGACAAGAAGTCCTAGCGCAAGAGGAGCATGAGGCAGATGAGAAGAGGAAGCAGCCAAGGAAGTGCGGCTGACCCCCCAAACACACCCCTTCCATGCGGAAAGCTAGGTTCTTCACAATGCCACGAACAGAGGAGGTCTGCTCGCCCGGGCTCAGGCAGGGAACATTTCCTACTGCCGCGCATCAGACTTTACTCTTCTTTTCCTCCAACACAGTCCAGCTTGTCAACACAAGCCATGGACTGTCATGGTTTCTGTCCACCCATGCTGATGGGCAGGCACCACTCACTCTCTGCCAGCTACATGCTGAAGCGCAGCAGAAGATTTGCAGCTCATGACAATCCGCCATGCATCGTCAGAGATTGAATATAGACAACAGACCGTCATTCGATCGTCTTGCGGCCATACGGTTGTATGGGACATCTATGGTGATGCGGGTCTATTTGCCAAGATTTCAAATGGAAATAAAGTTGTGAATTTGGTTAGCATGTTCCACTGCCTTGGAATATCAAACAAAACTAGCTTTCGAGCGGTTTATGCCCCCAGAAAGTGGCAAGAGAAACCTTCTCGGGGTCCATGGCGCTGTTCAGGCTGCGATACGGTGTCGTACCCCTTCGGAAAGAGGAAAACGCCAGCACTCACCAGCTCTGCGAGATTTTGAAGTATACTAGGTCTGGATCAGGCACCAGTGCTTGGAGAGCTTGCGCGACCAGTGCTCCAACTCAAAGCCGACAGCAGGACAGCTTCTTTCGTCCCTCTCTACGACATGAAAGGTTGCTTGAACGACATATTGAATTTGCCATGCAGTACTCGCATCTATCCGGAGCCATAGAGTAAGCGCCGCGCCACAATGCGAAGAACTGCCACCGACTGACAGGTACTCACCCTGCAGCTGCATGTTGCTCCGAGCTCACCTGTCAGATGCTACTTGTGTGAAGGCTCGAGCGAGAACCAACGTGATCCCACCTGTAATAGAACGTTCCGTACTCGTACATATTACCAACTGGTGTGTGTGGGCAGAGTATCAAAGGCGTCAGTCCCACATCACACCGGACATCTCAACAGCGCCAGTTTGCTCCCAAGCGCTTCCTGGATGGTAGTGAGCTGCAGCTGCAGCGCAGAGTGGCAATGCGCATGCCAGCGGGGGAACGGGTGCCAGCTGGCAGACGTGCAGGCCTTTCATGCACAAGACTATTGCCAGGTGCGAGGGAGAGCGAGTACCGCCTGTTGTAGTCAATTCACCGAGAAGAATAGATGGGACACCGGAAAGGGAATGAAGAGGAGGCTGTTAGAGGAACGCTAGGTGACTGTAGAGATGATGCTCAATGCGCACATACTCGGATGATGATGCGGGATTGAGGGCCCTGCCTCGCCTGATGTGGAGTCGTTATCGTGGGTAGGCGCATCGAGGCACTCATAGAGGATTGTTGACACTGATTGCGTAATCCTATTGGGATTGCTTAGTTCTGGTGTTTTAGGCTCCGGTACGAGGTTTGTATTTTCTTCCGCTTGAATTTTACATTTAAGTTCTTATGTTTGCACCGTTAGAGCCTTTGCTGTTGACTTGAACCGTTGAACTCCCCATATCGATTGTGTAAATAAGCCTATGGAGGAGGGAAGATATCCACGTTTCTACACGCTGTGTGTGTATGGAGGAGGGAAGATATCCACGTCTCTACACGCTGTGTGTGTACGGAGGAGGGAAGATATCCATGTTTCTACACGCTGTGTGTGTACGGAGGAGGGAAGATATCCACGTCTCTACGCTTCTCCTCGTCACCGTTACATTCTGCGTCAAACTTCTCGTCAGCGGGATGTACTGCGTCACGGTGGATGTCGTCAGCGTCGCCGGGCTGCGGCTGCGGCGTCGGCGGGTGAGTTGGGGGAGTGACGTAGCCACGGCCGCTCAGCTGCGCCAGTAGCGTCTCGTACCTACGGAAACTACGCAGCAGTTAATTACTCATTAATCAATTAATTAGTTAAACTACGCAGCAGTTAATTACTCATTAATTAATTCGTTCGTTCGTTCATTCTCTTACGGTCATTCTTAAATAGGACGGTGAGTATATTATGAGAAATTATTATTTATATCTATAGAAGCGTTTTTAGGATCTTTTAAATAACCTGATTCGCTTAAGAACGAGAACTGCAGAAGAAGAAAAACATGAAACATAATAAAACGTAATGATATAAAGTAATTCTTGCATGAAATGATATAACATACTAAAATTACATCGTGTCACCAGACATAAAGCGAACAAACAATAATAATTATATATCGCATAACGCGCGATATCACATGAGATCGATATATCTCCTGATATATATTCTGATGCGATATTTATAAACGTTAATCTAGATGATACGAAGATATCTTTTAGACTTTGCGATACGTACTTGGATAAATCCTTGCAGGTTAGCAGCTGACATGTGACAGTAACGATCAGTAGAATGATGGCTATAGAGAGAAGACTAATGATGACGATTCCCTCAACACTAATTAGGAGATCTCCACCTGAAAGCAAATTACAATGAACTACGGTGACGTCACGTTACGAGGCACGAACACCCTTACATGGCCGCAAACTTCCGGCAGTACCCCTACCTAGATCGTCTGCTTCTGTCGTCGTCATGACAACCGGGGATGTCGTTGTTTCTGCTGGCGGCGGTCGCCCGCAGGTGATTTTGCTTGATTCCACACAGGTACGAGGAACCACGCACGAGAATTCACTCAGCAGTCTAGCTCAGCAACGTACGAGCCAGCGACGTCGGCAGGAGACGCACACACTCCCAGGTTACTCTCGCTGCTCGAGCTAACCCTCGTGATGCAATTCAAACAGCAGTGACAGTGTATCGGGTTACCTGCACGTGACGCACGTTGTTGCTGTGTTATGTAGTGCTAACGTGTGGCGGGTGAAGGGACTGGTGGGGAAAGCAATGGAAAGGGTAAACACCGCCGATCCCTATACTCCCCGGACTCAAAACGTTGTTTGCAATCCATTAGGTGCGCCCGAATACACACACACATACACGCACGCACACACGCACACACGCGAACACGCACACACACGCACACACGCACACACGCACACACATACCCATTCACGCACGCACGCACACTCGCACGCACGCACGCACACACGCACGCACGCATTTACGCTTGCACGCATGCACGCATGCACGCGAGCACGCACACACACACACACGCACGCACGCGAGCACGCACGCACGCACACACACACACACACGCTAACACACACACACACACACACACACGCACACACACGCGCGCATACGCACGCACGTTTGTCACGAGTAGGAAGTGGATAGTGGAAATGGGTACATCTATGTTCGCCGATCTGTCGCGCACACCGTGGCGTTCACGCGTTCGTGCAGTTGAGTATTGCCCCTCCCGGGAACGCTGGCAGACAGCACGCGGGTGGTGGTGGCGGGCAGGACAATGCGTCACCGGCGGGACGATGAGCGATGGATGACGATGCTAAAGCGTTAAGTAAAGGCGTGGATGATGATCGTGTTGACTGCCATCGTAGCTGGAGGAGCGTGTGAGTTTGCTGAACTCGCACTATCGAAGCTTTTATGTATACGGCGAGGTTCGTCCGCGCCGTGTTATAATTTTTACCTTTTGATCTTCGCCTGATCAAGCTCGTCAATTCACAGGCTCTGTTTGACTGGTAAAGAGCGTGTGCGTGCGTGCGTGTATATGTATGTGGTGTGTGTATGTGTGTGTGAGAGAGAGAGAGATCGATGGATCGTGTGTCGTGCCGTGATGCGTGTATGTCTGTGTGTTGCGTGTGTGTGTGGCGTGCGTGTGTGGTGTGTGTTTGTGCGGGTGTGTGCGTGCTGTGCGTGTGTGCAACGCGTGTTGTGTGCGTGTATGCGTTGTGTGTGTGTGTGTGAGTGTGTGCGCGCGTGGTGGTGTGCAATGTGTGTGCGTGAGTGCGTGTGTGTGTTGCTGTGGGTTGCTGTGTGTGTTTGTATGTGCGTGTGTTGTTGGCGCGCGCGTTGCGGTGTGTGGTGTGTGTGTGTGTGTGTGTGTGTGTGTGTGTTTGTTTGATGTGCGTGTTGTGTTTGCGCGCGCGTGGTGTGTGTATGTGCGTGCGTGTGTGCGTGCGTGTGTGTGTTGCCGCGTACTCGCATGTGTGATGGCGCTGTGTATGTATGTAGTGCGTGCGTGTGCGCTGTGGTGGTGATGTGCGTGTGTGTGTGTGTGTGTGTGTGTGTGGTTTGTGGGTGTGTGTGTGTGTTTGTGCGCGCGCGTGGTAGTGTTGTAACGCTGAAATAGGCATTCGAGGAGTCAGTGACGCAAGGTCTGTTTGCAAGTTGCAGAGCCCGGTTGGGTCTTTCTGAGTCAGATAATCATGTAATTATACCAGTTAACAACAGAACAGCCGATTAGTAGCCCCAGCAAAAATATTATTCACACCATGTTCTTTAAAGCGCCCACCTTCCTGCATCAATGTAAAGATCATTTATTACTCGATGACTACATATGTAACTATGCGTGCCATGACGACATGTGTGCAGCTGATAGGCATATGTGCTAGGTGATAATGAAAAATAGTGTATATTGATACAAGTGTAATTTAACAATCTACATATTTACCCTTACTGATTGTCACACGCTGATATGCCGTAAATATCACGTCCTGAGCTGGCTCAGTACGATCATGTACGATTACTCACAATACCAAAAATAGAACAGAACCAAGTAGCACACACACCAACATCAAACATACCGTATACGGTGTTTCGTAGGTACCGAGACGGCCAACTTTTACTCAAATATAAATGTAAACATATAGTCGGTTTGCCGGCCCTATATCTCCTATATGTTGATCAAAACCCTGAATTTAATTACTTTGAACTTTTTTCATGGAAATGTGTTCTATATAGTTAGGAGAGGCTGATTTAGCTTGGTTGCTACCTGTGCAACGTTGAGCATTTCTTGGGAATTCAAGATGGCCGCCGCCGCCGTCGATCTTGGATTTTGGTCAATTTACAATTTGTTATCTCGATGCCCTAGAGTGTCATGCAATACCTCTTTTTAGGGGATTTTCGAGGAGAGGGAGTCCATTTGCTGGAGTTATTTTTTAGATAGTGGGTCAATGTCAAGGGTCAAATGACGGTCAACGGTCAAAATAAGACACTTTAAATGTAAATTCCATCTGTTCATAGATAGTATATATGGCTGACTACTACGAGCTTGAACAAAAACATTACAAGACCAAATGGATGAAACACCCACACCATGGTCATGGAGTTCACCCAGCATCCTGCCGGCAATCATCGAGACAGGACATTGGTGTGATGCAGCTCACGATCCCCGAGTCAAGAAACACGAGGCATTCTCTCAGCAACTCATAGCCAAGCAGGCTATACAGCTGCAGCACTACACAGGACCTTCCAAGCTGAATCACCTCTGATTCCAATGAAAGCTCTCTGTCCGCAGAAAGAGTCACAGGCTTCAAATCCGCTGCAGTGAGTTTCAGTCAGCAGCGAGACGCAGCCTGGCTGTCGCAAGTCCATGAGAGTGGACAAGCCTGTCGAGTGAGACGGGCTTCAATGCTCAGCAAGACCGACTAGTGGCGGGCTCTGCCCATAACGCCCAAGACACTGGTGGTGTTTGGACGCGATGATCGATTCACCACTGCTCACCCAGACACCGTTCTGACTACGCTCCTGTATCTCGAGAGGACTCTCAAAACTTTCGGGATGCAGTACACCCACCTCTCTGTGATCCCAACTATATCAGACTGCAATGCCTAGTCCAATGGAAAGACCCTCAGCGCTGGTGGACCAATTTATACTTCACCCGGCATGATGCACACTCTCATGAGTTTCCTGGGCTGTATAGGGACACTGATGAAGGCATCTGTGCGTGGACGTTCTCATGAGCGCAGCGTTTGGTGGCATGACCAGCATCATCACCGGGAAGACCTGAACCAAAGGCTTACGGGCATACGTCTCATCATCGCCGTGTTGCGGCCGAGTTTCTACTCAAATGGTGCCAAGACATACCAAGAGCTGAGTGACTACCTGGAGACAGCCAGAAAAACCCCAACTGGGAGGCTATGGGTGGACTGTCTCATCAAGCCGACACTGCTGACGCTCATGTTCCTGCGTGGAGAGCGGAATGGTGACTTTCTCCTCCAGCAGCACTGTCTCAAGGCAATGCTGCCGTATTTCTTCGCAGCAGGTCACCACAATTATGCCCGCTACATGAGCTGCGTATGTGCGACAGATGGCAGCACCTTCCCCAGCGTGCCCGGGAGGACCTACTGGCACGGCGCACATGATCTGTCGGCATTCTGATGGCGGGACGCGCAGTTCCAGCAGATCAGTTCGGCGAACAGACATATATCAAGCGAGGAAGGGTGCTGGAGGTATGAAGGGCATATCGACGAGCGCCGAGCAAGTGGCTGTGTGGGTCAACAGTTTCAGTGTGTGTGCCCACCGTCGACATCGCCATGGAAGATATGTACAGTGAAGGCTGGCGGATGAGGAGAAGCCACGTGGTTGAGTGGATAGAGAGAGAAGAACAAAGCACAAGGAGGAAGGAGAGGAAGAAGAAGACTGGATGAGTCGATCGGAGGAAGATCGGAGCCAGAGCTGGAGAAGTACACTCACCGCCCTTCAACGTAGCAGCCATCCAGGTCTCTATAACATCTGCAAATGGCCAAGTGGCGCCCGACACAGTGAATGTTCAGGATGCAGCGACTATCGGGAGTGAGCAAAGCAAGCAGTTTTCCGCTTCACTAAGTAGTGACTTCCACAAACCAACAAAGAAAATGGTCAGAATTAATGGAGGGCACTCAGAAGGCAGTCACTGTCAAGAGGAAGGCCATCTACGACATCGAGACACTGTTTAGTCGGCTGTGTTGTCTTGGGGCAGCCAGGCGGAGCGTGTGATCTACTGCCAACATCTTCCAGTTTGAACTGAGTCCAGTCCCAGACATCCCTGATTGATGAGTATGGATGTTTGAGGAAGGGCCAACAAGGCCGTGCTCGTCAAGTGTCTCGGTGTTTCTGTCAAGACTCCACCTGCTCCAGACGTGGTGTTGGTTGACGCCGGTCAGCTGCTGTACCACGTTGTGTGGCCAGTCGCTGGGACCGCAGGAGATCTGGCTGCAAGCTTTGGTGTCGACTGGCCCACTACCCCCCTGGCTCAAAGAAAATAGTCCTGTTCGACAGGTATGACAAGAAGCTCCTAGCGCAAAGGAGCATGAGCAGATGAGAAGAGGAAGAGCCAAGGAAGTGCGGCTGACCCCAAACACACCGCCTTCCATGCCGACAAGCTATTCTTCACAATGCCACGAACAAGAGTCTGCTCACACATCCTATGCCGGCCTACTCTCTTCCTCACAACATCCAGCTTGTCAAACAAGCTGGACTGTGTCGTCACCCATGCCTGAGGCAGAACATCACTCTCTGCAGCTACATGCTGAAGCGGCAGCAGAAGATCCCAGACAATCCGCATCCTCAGTGATGACACAGACGTCTTCGTCCTCCTGGTGTACTGGACATCAAGGATGCGGGTCAGTTGCCAAGATTCAAATGGAAAAGTGGAATGGTGATGTCCTGATATCAACAAAACTGTTGAGGCGGTTAGGGCCCTCAGAAAGTGCAGCCAGCTTCTCGGTGTCCATGCGCTGTCAGGCTGCGATACGGTGTCGTACCCTTCGGAAAAGGAAAACGCCAGCACTCAAGGCTCCTGGAGATTGATATACCAGGTCTGGATCAAGTGCTGGAGAGCTTGGCGCGAGCCCATCTCAACTCAAAGCGACCAGCAGACAGCTTCTTCTTCCTCTCTACGGACAGGAAAAGTTGTACGACAATGAATGATGCACGTACTCGCCTCTACCGCAGCCATAAGAAGCCGCCACAACTGAAGAAACTGCCACACGACTGACGTCAACCTGCAAGCTGCATGGTGCTCCGAACTCACCTTCAGATGCTAACTGTGGGAAGGCAGCAAACCAACGTACCCACCTGAAGAAGGCTCTACATATTAACAACTTTGGTTGGAGTATCAAAGGCTCCACCATCACACCGACCATCCTCAACAGCGCCAGTTTGCTCCCAAGCGCTCCTGGATGTTTAGTGAGCTGCAAGCTGCAGCGGCAGCAGGGCAAGGCATGCAGCGGGGAACGTTGCAGCTGCAAACGGTGCAGGCCTTTCATGCACAGACTATTGCAAGTGCGAGGGAGGAGTCGCCTGTTGTAGTCAATTCACGAAAAATCAGATGGACACGAAGACAATGAAGAGGAGCTTAGGTGTAGAATGACGACAATGACAATGATGATGACTGCGGATTGAGGAGTAATGAGGATGAGGAGTCATAGAGGATTGTGACAACTACTGTTTTATTGTGTACTGTTTAAGGCTGTTTGCTATTTTCTCGTTGAATTTACATTAAAGTGTCTTTATTTTTGACCGTTTGACCTTTGTTTTGACCTTGACTTGACCCCATATCTAAAAATAACTCCAGAAATGGACTCCCTGCCCTCGAAAACCCCCCTAAACAAAGAGGTATTGCATGACACTCTAGGGCATCGAGATCACAAATTGTAAATTGACCAAAATCCAAGATCGACGGCGGCGGCCATCTTGAATTCCCAAGAAATGCTCAACGATGCACAGGTAGCAACCAAGCTAAATCAGCTCTCCTAAACTATAAGAACACATTTTCCATGAAAAAAGTTCAAAGTAATTAACATTGCAGGGTCAACATTTTGGCAACTGGACTAATACATTAGTTCTCCGATTACATGTGGATTCTCATATGCCAAGAGTAAACGGTGGTTTCCCAGCTAGGAAATAGACAATTACAGCAAATCAAGAATACCGATTCTCTATAGATAAGATGTTAACAGGTAAGCCTGATAATCATTGTGTATCGATAATGATCGCGATCTGCACGCTTATATTTTATAGCTAATAATAACGATACTGATAAGATAAAATAGATAAGAATGTTAACAGGTAGTTCGGTAATCAACTATGTAATTGATGATTGGCATCATAACGCCAGTGTATCGATAATAGCCAATCAATACGATGCACAGTGTATTGATAATAGCTAATCAATACGATGCACAGTGTATCGATCATAGCTAATCAATACGATGCTGTCGACACGAGTAACTCCTGATTATAGGTGTCTCTGCTATCGTGGCGACGCAGAGGGAAGAATGTTGTGGACCGCCCTAGCTGTCATCATGGCTTGATGCGTGAAGATTCTACCGTGATGCGCGTATCATCGTCAACATCGTCGTCAATAGTCCATCGTCACCGTCACCGTCCACGTCAACCGTCACCGTCATCGTCACCGTCACCGTCATCGTCAGTATTAACGTCATCGTCGTCATCGTAATCGTGATCGTAATTGTAAATATAAAATAGTCATATCACCACGTCATCGATGGCCATATCGTCATCGTCATCGTCATCGTCATTGTCGCTATCATCGTCATCGTCATCGTCGTAACCTTGGTAACTAGTGGCCATCTGTGCGCTAGTCTGCCGCTTTCTGATGTTCTCCCGACACCAGCATCACAATGTCACGGACTCGTGCAGAGTGACTGCGAAACAGAGAGCAATGCAACAGCTGTAAAAATTGTGGCACTTGCGCAATAACAAAATTAATGATGATGACGATGATGATGATGACGATGATGATGATGATGATGATGACGATGATGATGATGATGATGATGATGATGAA
>NW_014577100.1:751798-779369 GCF_000485595.1 Priapulus caudatus | reverse complement strand
ATTACAGCAAATCAAGAATACCCATTCTCTATAGATAAGATGTTAACAGGTAGCCTGATAATCATTGTGTATCGATAATGATCGCGATCTTCACGCTTATATTTTATAGCTAATTAATACGATACTGATAAGATAAAATAGATAAGATGTTAACAGGTAGTTCGGTAATCAACTATGTAATTGATGATTGCATCATAACGCCAGTGTATCGATAATAGCCAATCAATACGATGCACAGTGTATCGATAATAGCTAATCAATACGATGCATAGTGTATCGATAATAGCTAATCAATACGATGCACAGTGTATCGATAGATAGCTAATCAATATGATGCACAGTGTATTGATAATAGCTAATCAATACGATGCACAGTGTATCGATCATAGCTAATCAATACGATGCTGTCGACACGAGTAACTCCTGATTATAGGTGTCTCTGCTATCGTGGCGACGCGGAGGGAAGATTTGTGGAACCGCCTAGCTGTCATCATGGCTTGATGCGTGAAGATTCTACCGTGATGCGCGTATCATCGTCAACATCGTCGTCATAGTCATCGTCACCGTCACCGTCCACGTCACCGTCACCGTCATCGTCACCGTCACCGTCATCGTCACCGTCACCGTCATCGTCAGTATTAACGTCATCGTCGTCATCGTAATCGTGATCGTAATTGTAAATATAATAGTCATCATCACCGTCATCGATGCCATAATCGTCATCGTCATCGTCATCGTCATTGTCGCCATCATCGTCATCGGCATCGTCATCGTCGTAACCTGGTAACAAGTGGCCATCATGTGCGCTAGTCTGCCGCTTTTCTCATTGTTCTCCCGACCACACATCCAAAATGTCACGGAGCTCGTGGCAGAGTGACTGGCGAAACATGAGAGCAATGCAACAGCTGTAAAAATTGTGGCACTTGCCGCAATAGACAAAAATTAAAAGAATGATGACGGATGATGGATGCGACGATGATGATGACGATGATGATTGATGATGATGATGATCGATGAACGATTGCGGGTCACCGGGAAACCACGTGAAACGACGTGTGTGTGTGGTATAGGTGTATGGTGCGTGGGTGCGTGCGTACTTGCGCTCGCTAGTGTGTAATGATTGTGTTGTTTGTCTTGTAATGCATGTGGTGTGTGTGGTGTGTTGTGTGTGTGTGTGTGTGTTGCTGTCGTGCTGTGGGGTGTGTGTGTTGTGTGTGTGTGTGTGTGTGGTGTGTGTGGTGTGTGTGCACGCGTACGTAAGTGGGCGTGCGTACCGTGCGGGCTAGCCATAGGAAGCCATTACGCTGGCATTTCCGTCGTCCTTTCCCTCCTCCCTCCTCCTTCCCCCTCCTCTCTCCTCCTCCTCCTCCCTCCCTCCTCCTCCTCCTCCTCCTCCTCCTCCTCCTCCTCCTCCTGCTCATCCCTCCTTCTTCTCCTCCTTACCTCGTATCCCGTCGTCTTTTTCCGATGATCAGACTGTCGCATAAGCACAGGTTTCCTCCCTGGTTGGCTGGACACAGCATCGCACACAACTCCTTCATATTCTCATCGTCATCCTTCCTATTGTAACCAATGCTATTGGAGACAGCACGTTTCTGAAGCCACGTGACCACGCGCGGGTCACTGACGACGACGTCACTGCCGACACGGCCCGGCTGCCGACAGAACCCGGACGCGACCAGCAGGGAGATAGTGAGTGCTAGCAGCATGACCCCCATGTTGGATTCCCCGGGTCGAGCTGAAATAGATGAATGGTCGCATGGCAGCACGATGCGGGCATTATATATATATATATATATATATATATATATATATATATATATATATCATGTATTCTATTGGAGTCGGCGCCGCGCTCACTATGAGGTTTCCAGTTTCCAGTCGGTTACATTGTCATTGACGAGTATTGATTCAGTTTTCGAGTATCGATCACGTATTGCACATTATAAAAACCACTATGGTGCCGGTGCATCTGTCACGTATATGTTTCATCAGCGGCGCACACACACGATGAAACCTCGCTAATAAAAACTTAATTAGTATCGATGAGCAGTCTTCTTTTCAGGCCGCAGTGAATCTGCCTCTAAATTGTTTGCACACATGAAATGAGATCCAATATTTCATTATGTAACTCTCTCGCTACTGTGCTTGGTCGGTATTTCTTCGTTGCACATTTATAATATATAAATAATACCATAACGTAGATATATAACGGAGACACGTCAGCGCAAAACGTAATTTAAAAAAACCGGCATACCAGCCCGCACACATATAAGCGCTATGATAGATGGGCTGGGATGCTGGTATGGGTGGTATAAGTGGAGGAGGAATATTGAGTTTTGGCCAGTAGGTATATGAAACGTATTTTACGGACAAATAATAAACAGGGTAACGCATACTGAACTGACAAACGTATGGTTCTCTAAAAGTGATAAAAGGACGCTAGCTTATGGTCCTGCCAGCTAGGCAGGGTATGTGTGTGGCTGTGCGGGGAAACACAAGGCATTAGAACGGTCGTGTACATCTCTGCGTGTGTCTGTACGTGTGGCGTGTGTCTGTACGTGTGGCGTGTGTCTGTACATCTCTGTGGCGTGTGTGTGGATCGTCTCCATATAGAATACTCACACAGTTATAGACAGGTTTTTGTAATCAAACATGATAATCTATTGTCATTGCCATTGATATACGTATGGCTTTACTATTGTTCATGATCCATTTCCTCGGTATTCATGTGTGCTCTTACTATTATGTATGATCCATCCTCTCTGTCTGTGGAACCCTATCTCTGTGGCGTGTGTGTACAGACACACGCCACACGTACAGACACACGCCACAGAGGTGTACAGACACACGCCACACGTACAGACACACGCCACAGAGATGTACAGACACACGCCACAGAGATGTACAGACACACGCCACACGTACAGACACACGNCACCTGCTCACCCAGACACCGTTCTGACTACGCCCCTGTATCTCGAGAGGACTCTCAAAACTTTCGGGATGTAGTACACCAACCTCTCTGGTGATCTCCAACTATATCAGACTGCATGCCTAGTCCAATGGAAAGACCCTCAGCGCTGGACCAACCTTATACTTCACCCGGGCATGATGCACACTCTCATGAGTTTCCTGGGCTGTATAGGGACACTGATGAAGGCATCTGGCGTGGACGTTCTCATGAGCGCAGCGTTTGGTGGCATGACCAGCATCATCACCGGAAAGACCTGAACAAAGGCTCTACGGGCATACCGTCTCATCATCGCCGTGTTGCTGCAGAGTTTCTACTCAAGTGGTTCCAAGACATACCAAGAGCTAAGTGACTACCTGGAGACAGAACCTAACCGGGAAGCTATTGGTGGACTGTCTCATCAAGCCGACACTGCTGGCGCTCATGTCCCTGCGTGGAGAGCGGAATGGTAACTTTTTCCTCCAGCAGCACGGTCTCAAGGAAATGCTGCCGTATTTCTTCGCAGCAGGTCACCACAATTATACCCGCTACATAAGCTAGTATGTGCGACAGATGGAGCACCTCCCCCAGCGTGCCCGGGAGAACCTACTGGCAGGCGCACATGTCTGTCGGCATTCTGATGCCGGGACCGCAGTGCCAGCAGATCAGTTCGGCGAACAGACATATATCAAGCGAAGGAAGGGTGCTGGAGGTATGAAGGGCATATCGACGAGCGCCGAGCAAGTGGCTGTGTGGGTCAACAGTTTCAGTGTGTGTGCCCACCTCGACATCGCCATGGAAGATAATTATGTACCGTGAAGCTGGGGATGAGGAGAAGCCACGTGGTCGAGTGGATAGAGAGGAGAAGAACAAGCACAAGGAGGAAGGAGAGGGAAGAAGAAGACTGGATGAGGTCGATCGGAAGAAGATCGCAGCAGAGCTGGAGAAGTACATTCACCTCCTCAACGAGCAGCATCCAGGTCTCTATAACATCTGCAATGGCCAAGTGGCGCCCGACACAGTGAATGTTCAGGATGCACTGACTATCGGGAGTGAGCAAAGCAAGCAGTTCTTCGCTTCACTAAGCAGTGACTTCTACAAAACCATAAAGAAAATGGTCAGATCAATGGAGGCACTCAAGAAGGCAGTCACTGTCAAGGGGAAGGCCATCTACGACATCGAGACACTGTTTAGTCGGCTGTTGGTCTTGGGGCAGCAGCGGAGCGTGGATCTATCCAACATCTTCCAGTTTGAACTGAGTCCAGTCCCAACATCCCTGATTGATGAGTATGGATGTTTGAGGAAGGGCAACAGTGCCGTATGCTCGTCAAGGTCTCGGTGTTTCGTCAAGCTCCACCTGCTCCAAGACGTGGTGTTGGTTGACGCCGCGTCAGACTGCCTGCTACACGTTGTGTGGCCCAGTTCGCTGGGACCGCAGGAAATCTGGCTGCAAGCTTTCGCGTGCTTCGACTGGCCACTTCCCCCTGGCGCTCAAAGAAATCAGTCCTGTTTGACAGATATAACCAAAGAAGCTCCAAGCGCAAAGGCAGATGAGAAGAGGAGAGGCCAAGGAAGTGCGCGCCTGACTCAAACACACCCCTTTTCCATGCCTGACAAGCTATTCTTCACAATGCACGAAACAAGAGTCTGCTCAACAGACATCTAGCCGCGCTATCCCTTCCACACAACATCCAGCTTGTCAACAAGCCTGGACTGCTCGCTCACATGCTGAGGCGACCACTCTCTGCTAGGCACAGTGCTGAAGGCGGCAGCAGAAGATGCCCAAGACAACCCGGCATCCGCAGTGAGGACACAGCACGGCGGCGGCCGTCGGGCGGGAACGCCGACAGCCAAGGAGGCGCGGCATGGCGAAGAGGCAAAGGGCAAAGGGGCAAGGCGGGAGGCCGGAGCAGCAAACAAAACCTGGAGCGGTGAGCCCCAAAGGGCAGCCAGCGGCGGGCGGGGCCATGCGCGGGCAGGCGGGCGAGACGCGGGCGCCGACCCCTCGGAAAAGGAAAACACGCCCCCAACACTCAAGCCGCCGGGGGATGGAGAGACAGGGCGGCGAGCAAGGCGGGAGAGCGGGGCGCGGGCAGGCGCAACGCAAAGCGCACAGCAAGACAGCGGCGGGGGGCCCGCGCGACGACAGCAAAAGGGGGACGACACGGAGGCAGGCACGGAACGCGCCGCGACCCAGCCATGAAGAAGCCGCCCACAACGGAAGAAACGGCCCACCGACGACGGCACGTCCAGCGGCAGCGAGCGCCGAACGCACCGCAGAGGCCCGCGGGGAAGACAGCCAAACCAAACGGTCACCCACCGGAGAAGCGCGACAGAGGGCCAACGGGGGGGGAGGAGCAAAGACGCCACCTCACCAACCAACCAGCGCAACAGCGCCAGGGCGCCGCCCAAGCGCGCCGGAGGGAGGAGCGCAGCGGCAGCGCAGAGGGCAAGGCCAGGCCCGCGGGGAACGGGGCAGCGGAACCGCGGCAGGCCCGGGCAGGCACAGACGAGGGCAGGGCCGAGGGCAGGCAGGCGGCCGGGGAGGCAAGGCACGAAAAAGCAGCAGGGACACCGCAAGGACAAGGAAGAGGCAGCGAAGGGGAGAGGACGACAAGGAAACAGGAGGAGAGGCGGATGGAGAGCGACAGGAGGGAGCAGGAGTCAGAGAGTCGAGGGACAACGACGGTGAGGGGGGACGTGGAAGCGGGGAGGCGAGGGGCGCGGGGAAAGAGGCCGAGCGACGAGCGAGGACAGGGAAGGGACAGGAAAGGCGGAGTGGGACCGGGGACCGTCGGGGACCGGGGACAGGAGACCCCAGATCCAAAACAAGAACGCCAGAAGGCGACGCCCGGCCCTCGAAACCGCCGAAAAAAAGCCGAGGGCACGGACACGCGAGGGCAGGCGAGAGCACCAAAGGGGAAAGGGCACCAAAGCGAACGAAGGAACGCGGCGCCGCCAGCGGAAGGCAAGAACAGCCCGCAACGTAGGCAGACCCGGAGCCCAACCAAGCAAAGCAGCTCGCCGAACGAGAGAAGGAACACAGAGGCAAAGCAACAAAGGGGGAGAGGAAGGAACAGGGGCGGGGGGGGGGGGGGGTGGGTGGGGGGTGGCTCTCGCCTTTTGGTCGGTCTCGCCTCGGGTCTGGTGCCGCGGGCACGTGCGGCTGTGGCCCGGGTTTTTTTTTTCTTCCAGGTCTCATGATCAGGACATATAGCGGCCGGCAAACCGACTATAAGTTCTTGACGCCGACCACAATGCCCACCAACCTCATTGTGCATTCGCACGCATGCGCGCCAGCGCGACCTTTCCGCTTTCACAGCCTATTTTAATGCGTTTATAACTCTAGAACTCTCTGCGCCCTATGTAAGCGCGAATTTCATGACACAACATCTACTCGCCCTGTATAGCCGAGAGAACACTAACGCCGTGGCATGTCAACATTTGCCAAGCTTCGACCGTCTTACATAACTTCTAACTTTATCTTGTTCTTTGTTCTTCCTCTGCTAGACCTACCCTGACAACGCCGCTCAAAAACGAATTAGTCACGCCCGGGTTACCGAGCCGAACGCCCATCGTCCTACGTATATATTTTTGCGTTACCTATAGAGTGAAGATAAAGCTTTTGACTTACCTTAGTGAGCCAAAATTTATGAATTACCTAAAAGTGAGGCCAAATATTGGCCTCAGCCCTATATATATATATATATATATATAATATATAATAATATATATATATATATACTTGATAGGAAACTAAAGTGTGTCGCCGTAAAACAAATCCCCATGATCCAACCCCCCCCGTGGCTTAAGTTTATATACTAATATTTGCAAACTAAAGCCCTTATCACTAACCAGTTATTGACAACATTACAGAACAGCAAACAATAAATTATAGTACACCGAAAACAACGTTGTATATTATTATATATTGTCATATCTGGCAAATGCAAGAGCAAAACATGATCGGCTGAAAGAAAGCTTAAATTATAGCTGCCGTTTGAGTTCCGTTAAGGAGATTGATGACGATGCGCACAGATAAAGGCCTAATACGTAAGGATTTGCTGACTTATCAACGACGTTGTTTTCATGATTAAAAGTCAAAACTCGATTCAAGAAATCTTTTATTACTTTCTTCATCCGAAATTACCACATTGAATGCATTCGAACACATTGAAGAAAAAAGTTTTAATGTTTTAATTCGTTATTTAGGTGACCCGGTCTTGGCCGCTGGCAACAGTGGCCATGCCAGCTCTGCGGTATAAACGAAGCCAACGCCCACCTGTGGCGGCATCCCTCATTCAACCCGTGTCACCGTGCTCACGGCCGAAAGCACTGCGCTTCAAGGTCGGCCTCCCTCAAAGATGGCCTCGTGATGGGAGAGCACCACGTTCTGCTTGGCCGAAGTCGCAGAGCAGACGCCGCGAGAGTAATCCGCTTTATTTCAACACCGTCGTAGGCCGACTCGCCATTCGGTCAGCTAGAGCACAAGCTTACGATTAACCAGTTTGTGAAGCCCGTCGATCTAGCAAACCGTAAGCGCCTCGAATTACCAGTCAGACCATACGGTTCACCGATGGCGGTCCAAATCGATCCGAACACGGTGAGCGGCGGTAGCGTTGGCCGATACGCCTGCCCAGTTTCTACAGATTCCGCATCGTGACAAGTCCAAATGTATCGCCCGAGCGCATTGGCTGTGTTTCGCGAGAAGTTCTGCCAGGCAAAGCTACGCCGACTGTACGGCCCAACGCCTGCCTATGGTGCATTCTGGGCGACCTTTGCTGCAACAGAAGACAGGGCAAAATATCAGCAGGTGGGGGTCGGTCAGCGTGGAAATCTGCGCTGTCCGGACAACAGTCCACTTCGCGCGCTATATGTGGAGCGCTCCGCAGGCTTACAGCCTGGATTAAAGCCAGCAGCGTCCAACCACTACGATACAACCACGCAAGGAGGGAACGACACTGTTTGGTCTGGTTCACGATTTGCTGCCCGCTGACAGCCGGATCGAGCCCTCATATAGCATCACTCAAAAATGCCTGCAGAACATATTGTTTTTGGGCTCCCGTAACTTATATTTATGGCACTTATGTTTTCTGCCGTCACACATGATTCCTGTATTAACTATACGAGTCCATGCCCCGTTAGCGTGGTCAGAACTTCTGGTAGACCACATTGTTCATGATTGGAACGTTTAGTTGTTGTCATTGCGCTATACAGGCTAAATTATTTAGCAAGCAGGGCACTAATTCCACACGCGGCCTAGCAGCCGGATCGTAGGAACTGGCCGTGACTGAAGCAAGTGTTTGACCGCCTACACACACACACCACACACACACACACACACACAACACACACACACACAGCACACACACACACACACACACACACCCACATACACATACACATACACACACTACACATACACACATACACCACACACACACACCACAAAACAAAACACCGCGCGCACACACACACACACACACACACACACACACACACACACACACACACACACACACACACACACACACACACACACACACACACACACACACACACACACACACACACACACACACACACACACACACACACACACACACACACACACACACAAGCAGGTAAGGTTTTCTGTGTATAATATTATGATATTAAGCATCGACAAGATACCGCCCGCAAGAAAGTCGCCCGCTGTCAAGAAACTTCTGATGTATACTTTGGTGGCATTAGCTTGGCACTTGTTATAACAATTTTTTAACCAATGCAAGAAACAATGTAAAAACAATGTATAACATTTCTCTGGTTAGATTAGATGGTTATGGAGCGCCTTTGGTTATACATTGTTTTTTTTTACGTTGCCATTGTGTTTTCGTGTTGTGACGTTGCACCGCGCTTGGTGCATTAATTTCGCACTATTTTTATGTTTTTGAACGTGGAATGTGAAAAAAATGAAACTGAAAAAAAATAAATAGCCTATACAACGTGTCATGATCTGTAGAATGTTCGTACCAAGTTTGGAGAGGATCCGTTGAGCGGTGCGGAAACGTATAGCCGGAAACACACATACACACACACACACACACACACACAGGAAATCCCCAGTTTATAGTAAGATATGTGATATGTATGTAAAAGCTTTGTTTATGACATGATCGATCTCGTGGTGTATGACTCATTGACGTTTCACTCGCTGCATTACCAAAAGTTTTTATAGTGCATTAGAATATGGCCAACTGTAGGCGGGTTTGCAGGATTATATAAATTTAAGTATTTAAAAATAAAAGCATTTTGCACATTACTCAATCTTACACATTTCGTTTTAGATTTCCTATATGTTTTTCGATTTTAATCACTTTTCACAGTAATTAACTTTACTATTACGGCGATACGCTCGCTCTCTTACACAGAATCATTTGTTTTTAGGCAAATCATATGAACGATGAACAAGAATTCCATGGCTGCACACTTATCGCAGGGGCCAAGCTAGCGTATAGGGGCCAAGGGGGAGGGGCAGTTGCCACGCCCCAAGAGAAGTATAGATACAGTACGTGGATGATGGCGGTCACATTCACAGAATACACCACGCACGTAACTTTGCCTCCCTCCCGGAACAAAATTGGTTAGCTCCTGTATTGCGACATCGCTTTATGTTATCGAGATACGATAAAATCGGGTTCATAAACAGTTTATAATGAATTTAATCATTTTAATCATTTTTATTATGAAGGGACAAATTAAAAGTTCTCTTGTCGAATTCCATGTGAGAATTCTAGCTAAAAAAGTCACTGTTTCTCTGTTTGCCGTGTTTCCTCTGAACAAATTTAGAACAAATTTTAAGGCATGCCAGCACTATTTTCAACGTCCGTTCTCGGAACTAAGCGATGGATGGTTCGTAGTTGTCGACGGTCGTGTGGGAGTATTCGGTCACGCAGTATGGCGAGCCATTGCGGAACTTACCGACGGCCAATGCGTCGAGACGGTTCGTGACAGTTTCCGCAAAAGTTTTTTCGGGCTGATAGTAAATCCGCAATCCGTCACGGAACACAGGACATGCCTGGATTTCTAGGGACCTTCACGCTTTGAATGAATATAACCGGAACTAGTCAATCGTTGTCGTACATTCTGTAGACGGAGTGCCGTCACGCTGCAAGTTTGACGGATAGCTCTGCTCCGCGAGAAACTCCAAACGTTGATTTCACAGTGACATATCAACGTGTTTTCTCCTCGTGGTGTATAGGAGATATATCGATAGGGTGACTTCAGCAGTTAACAATAATATAAATAACACACAGCACGGTGTGAATCGTGACTGAAAACCAGCAAAGGCTTTGGATATTTATTGACCTACTTGAATATGTTTAGGTCGGTAGACCGCCGTCGGACCGCGAGTGGCGCTTGGATCGCGCTAATTGTTCTTGTGCAGTTGTTAAGGTAACATATAGGTGCCTATTGTCATCGACATATTATACATACCGGTACTCATGAACATATTATAGATAGCTAGGTTTATAGTATTACTTTAACATTTCTTTGAATGAATCCACAAAATGGAATATATTTAAATGTATATGTAAATTACTATATATTTATATAAATATATATATATTATCATATATTATCATATATATATATATATATATATATTTATTTATGTTGTTTATTTACTTATTTCTTTAAACTGTTAATTTGTAAAGTCTACGGAGCCGTTGGGCATTAAACCATTTGCTATTACTATATCTCAACGTTTAGGCAGTGATTTTATATATTCATGTTAATGCAGATATTTTCAATGACGACGGTGGGAATTAGCTTTGGAGCTCCAAAAATTATTAATTTTGTTAGCGAACACAATTTTACATATAAGGCTCTTTCTAAACTGTACGCTAATCCGTGTGCTTTCATGTATTGCTAATGTAGATTTTCATGTCTTTTCTTCTTGGTTTATATTCGTTCACAGGCCGCGCTAAATGCAGAGATTTGCCTTCGAATAGCTATCCATGGGCGTCATTCGAGTAAATAATCTACCTTGCCTTATGAAAATAGATATACGAAGTTTTATGCTTCTGCATCTTTAGTCATTTTAATTTAATATCGATGATCCTTATTGGCTAGGTAAAATTCTGTTTAGCATAATAAGTTTGCTAAAGCATGCAGTATTACGTATAATACGCTTGAGCAGGGTAACAATTTAGGAAAGGCAACTTAAAGATCGGGAATTGCCGACGCATCTCGGCGTGAAAGCAACACCTAACACGTTTCTAATTATTAAATGTTTCACTTCTTATTAGGCTTCACGGCGGCTCCATACAAGAAGGCGGACGTGGCTATGGAGGCTCTGGTGTTAAACGAAGGCAGACGCCCCTGTGGCGGATCCGCTCATCAACCGTGTCACGTGCTCACGCGCGAAGGCATTGCCGTTCAAGGTCCGCCGAGCCCTAGCAATGCATCGGCCGTTCGTCGATGGGAGAGCACTCAGCGTTCTGCTCGCTGACGGCAGCGAGCAGCACGAGAAAGGTCGCTCCGCTTCATTTTTCCACTCCGTTTGTGCGGATCCTCGTCATTCTCACGAGCTTAGTGCGAGCTTCAAACCTTAACGCAATGTGAAGCCCGTGCGATCTAGGCAAAGCGTGAACCGTACGATATCCAGGCTTAGCTACGGTCACCGGATGGGCGTCAGATCGATTCCGAACAACGGTTCAATAGGCGTAGGTTGCGATACGCTGCACGTTTCTGAGAGATTCGCGGATCGAGCTGACAAGTCCCAGTGTATAGCCGAGGGTATTCCTGTTTCTTCCGAGCAGCTGTGCGCTGGCAGGCAAAGCTACGGACTGTACGCCATACCGCTCTGCTATGGTGATTCTGGTGACTTTGTGCAACGGAGACAAGGCAAATATCAGCAGGTGGGGGTCGTTCAGGGTGGGAAAGCGGGCTGTCCGGACAACAGTCACCTCGCGGTGTATGTGAGCGTCCCGCAGGCTTACAGGTGGATAAAGCAACAGGTTCCAACTACTACGACACAACCACCGCAAGGAAGGACGGCACTATTTGGCCTGGTTTCACGTTTTGCTGCGCTGGACAGGACATCGAGCTTATATAGCATCACTCAAAAATGCTGAGAACACGCACACACGCACACGCCCACGCCCAACGCACACGAACACACAGCTACAAATAAGACACACACGGATTGACACAAATGAAGACGTAGAAGCTATTAAAAAATATCGAAATACGGTGTTTCAATAAAAAAAATAATTATTTTACATTTCTATTTTACAGTTAATCGCGCTCTCTCTCTCTCTCTTTTACTCTTGCTATATATATATATTACGTACGTCATTGATACGTATATTTTTATTTCCGCGCTGTGTGGCTTAGTTATTTGTGTATATGAAAGCCGGTAATGCAATTTTCCGGGTTAAATAATATAAAGTTACTATACCTATACGAATAATATTGGAATATTTGATTAGCTTAAAAGACGACCGATTCCTCTTGATTTGACATATTTATATGAATATATGACTTATATGTATATATATATGTCGGATAATAAAAATATTTTGTGTATTACTCTATTTTATATTATTATACGTTTGGTCATCTATCTGTATTTGAGGTCTCTCACTTTACACATTATTTAAATCACTCATGCCTTCACTTATTTCGCATACTTATTTCCACTTAGGAAATACTATTGGGCCTATTGATCAACGCGGGGTCCACGCACAATATAATGGTCTGTTCTTAGAAATCAGTTCTCAAATTTTCAGTTCAAACTCTGGCTGATGGCGAAGTTTTAATTTTTGACACACGCACGCGCCCACGTACACAAGCAAAGGAAGTTTTGTCATGTATTATCAGGAATGTATAATATAAAGTTATATCTATATTATACACTCCAAGGGCCGTAGCCTGCGGGAGGGTGGCAAGGGGCACTAGCGGATTAAGGGCGGGGCAACAGGGGCATCACCACGCCACCTCGTGCCCGGGCCCCCCACATTTAGAGTATCGCTAAAATTTACAAAACTGCTCGTAATTGTGATCTACAAAATTCTTAGCATGTACGTTGAAGTGATGGTTTCCCATGCTGTGTCTCTGACTGAATTTTGCTGTCAGCTGAAGGACACTTTCCCTAATACGAATTGCTCTGAGAATCTATCTTCATATGCATGGTCTCGAATTGTAGCGGTGAAAGGTCATTTTAAAACTCAAGTTGATTAAAAATACATGAGAACCACGCATGAGCCAACAGAGACTGGTAAACCTCAGTATTCTCGCTATCGCAAGTGACATTTTCAATTTGTTGAAACACGATGAAATACTCTGAATTGCAAGCATGAAATGGCAGAAAATACATACTATAGGCCCCCACACAATTGCGTGCCCCGGGCCCCCCACACGCTTAGTCCGGCCCTGGCAAGGGGGCAGCTGCCTCCCCTAGATTTTGGAGCAAATTAAAAAATAAATTGTTCTACTAAAAGAGAATTGTCGTAGTCAGAATGAAGGCTGTACATGTACTCAAAAGTGCTTCAAATACAATCTCCTGAAATCTACATTTTCAAAATTTTCTGTGGGAGGACCCCAGACCCCCCACTACAACTGTTTCTCACCCCCTCTACTCCTTGAAATCCTGAATCCGCCATTGCCCCTCTTCTCCCCTTAGGAATTTGCTCAGCCTACGGCCCTGACAGGCTGACACACCCTGACACAACTGTATAATATAGAGATATCTCTATATTATACACTCCCGATATTATCATAACGGTGAATTTTTTTTTTTATGAAAATGGCATGAAAATTTTGGTCGAAAGGTAAGAAATGTATAAATGTATAGTATATATAATGTATAATGTATAGGTTGTAAATTGAGAATAGATGTTTCGCCGAGTAAATTAATTATTAGAGTGATTCAAAATGGTAAAAGTAAATGTGACATATCTGAAATGCTAAGCAAGAGAGAGGCTATGTAGCATAGATATCAGGAGTAGATAATAGGGTCCTATTATCTACTCCTGATAGATATCATATAACAAATTGTTATATGATATCTATGCTATGTAGTGTATATTATTTATAAAAAATATAAATATATCTAATTCTTAATTAGATATTCTTAATTCTTATTCTTAATTCTTAATTCTTAATATATATATACATTCTTGATCTATCTATTGCACCCACACGCCAAACGAGTACCATGTCGTTACTTTATATTTTAATTTTTATCATACCCATACCTGTATTCTTAAACTTGTATATTTTTAATGAAATGATATGTTGTTATAGCTGTTTTTTATACATTGTTAGATATCGGTTAAAGAGCTTTCCAGCTCATGTTCACTGTTTTAAATGTACCGATGAAAATAAAGATTATCTACTACATCTACAAATGCCATGTAGTGCGCGCAAAGGGATGGATTCGTTATTGGCGGGGTGTTCTGCGAAGCGTGGTGCATTATGGATAGATTCTTCCTCTTTCGTCCATGCTGTAAAGCAAGATGGGTCACAGAAACATTTGGTTCAGTCATCCTAGAAAGTTTGGACAAGGTTCACGCTGCTGGTAAATATAATGATGTGTTATCGATTTGTGAGCATTTTTGACAACATAAATAAGTTACCTTGTTAAATTATATCTGGTATATGTGTATATCTGTGGTACTGAATACGCCCGCCATTCGTGACGTGTTTCATGCTAGAAATAATTCTTGTCCATATAACCTTTTTTATAATTTGGTGAGGGTTGTATTCGGGACAGAACGGGGTTCATTGAAATTTCGTGAGATCGCAGCAAAATGCATGGCTGCTAATGCGGCCCGTACGCCGCTATTGGCGCGAAAAAAAACCTACCGTTCTCTTCTACATGGCTTTACCTAGCTCTAAGAAACGGTATTGCTAGGGTTAGAATACCGTTTCGAACACAGGCTGCAGCTAAACACGTAGTTGCCTTATATTCCAAGTAGCAAAGAACACCACACATGGTGTATACCAAATGAATCAGTAAACGTCCACCTTCTTGTAACCATCAGTGCGCCTACGATGCGCTGGGGACTTACGGGGTTACAGACAACTTTTTGAGACGAATGCAACCAAATTTATGAATTTGCCACCCTGTTTGCTATCATTCCGACTGTGACTAAAAGAATCCGCAATGGATCGAACAAAGGGAAATTAAACGATCTGCGGTCCTCATGATAAACTACCCCTACATCCGAGAACATTCATCTAAGGTTTTTACAAATTGCCCAGACATTTCTGAACATCGTTTCACTTGCTTTGGCTGTGTAATTGCCTTGAGAGCCATCGGTACTATTTCTGTAGTATTTTCTAGCGAGTCTATTCTGTTTCGGGTTTTCCGTGGCCTTGCTAAACATGGCGGTTAAAGCTGATTTCGAAAGTTGATATGCTGTGAGAATTAGGCAGACTTTACGGTGAATTAAGAGATACATTCAGTTTAGAAGCAGGACAACTGTGAGGAACGTTCATATTTTAAACCAAGGGGAAGTCAAAGGGGTGGTAATGGGATAGTTTTATTTGAGATATACAGGGGTTTTCATTCTTAGATATGCAGAGGTGATAGGTTTTTTTATTGGAAGGTGTCAGGCCTGTATAGACAATCCGTCGCACAGCCTGGTCGGGCTAGGCATTACCTAGATACAATAATGTAACCAAACCCAAGAGGATAGCGGCTTACAAAGCCTCCCTATCCATGTTGCTGGCGAGAGAATGCCGAGTGAATCACTCGGGCCGGTTTCGCTGGTCGTTTCAGAGACTAGAACTTCCAAACTGGGTTTATTTCAACACGAACCTTTCTCAGCTATCTGGGAACTTACTATGTATCGGCAATACTCTGTATTAAACCAATATAACCTGTTACAAAAATTCGAAGTGACGAGCCGGCAATATACTGAGCGCCATTTCTGTTGACCTGTGACGTACTTTGGTTTGAAGAGCGGATTCACCGACCAATCTGACGCGCTGCGTTTGCCCGATCGCTATGCGCATTGGGAAATGCGTACGTCACAGGTCAACAGAAATGGCGCTCAGTATATTCGCCGCTCGTCACTTCGAATTTTTGTAACAGGTTATATTAGTTTAATACAGAGTATTGCGATACATAGTAAGTTCCCAGATATGCCCCAGTCACACCATACACGAAGCCACGACCCGCCGCACTCTGAGAAATTAGCATTTTGGCCAGCTGCCGTTGTCCGTCTCGCGCTGTCGTGGCGTCAGCATTTGTTCTACTCGTTGGTCCGAGAGCGCGTGGACAGACGCCTAGTTTCTCGTTGTCATCGTCGGCATCGATGTCCGCTCAGCTGGCGCGTCCGCTGCGTCCGGGATTTTTGAGCATGCTCAAAATTGCTGCGCGGCGGTAGCTCGGCACGTCAATGACAGGTACACAGCCAAGAAGCGACGCACAGACACGCGCAGAGCGCGCTGGACACAACGCCAGACCACGCGGAGCACACGATGGGTATCCGTTTGTAATGTTTCCCGTCCGGCTGAGGCCTCCCCCCCCCCCCCCCTGTCCCCCTCGGCTGATAGGCGAACACCTACATGCTGCACACCCTAAGCACGTGCTTCTAACGCATTTCCAGCGAACATGCAGCGATTATGGGCGTGCTGAACGAGTCTGTAGCGCGCCCAGCGTTCTTTTAGCGTGTTCCTAGCGTGTACGCAGCGTGTAGCCATGGGGTATATAAACGGGTCTCGCCCCACCTCCTCATCATCACTTCTCCTCCGACCCTCATGGGTGATGACAGAGATTCTTGCTGATCGTGTCTAGAAGAACCACCTCAAAAGATAGAGGATCTCGACAGGCTGCGACTACAATACGAAATCGCGGTTCTACAACATCAGCAGAACCTCATGGAACTGGCACTTCACCAAGTCCATGTCATCAGGAGAAGGAGAAAGAGAAGAGGTCAACGGAGGTTCTGGGTCCGACCGTGGATCGGTAGGCGACGACAGTTTGGCCTGTATGACCAGCTACTTGTTGAACTCCGTAACGAAGACCAGGCAGCCTTCAAGAACTTCATGCGGATGCCCCCCGAGATGTTCGACAAGCTGCTAACAGGACCCAGATTGGGTCCGAGGATCACCAAGCAGAATACAACCTACAGAGAGGCCCTCGACCCTGGCCTGAAGCTTGCCCTCACTCTACGGCATCTTGCCTCTGGGACCAAATATCACTCAATGTCCTATGGGTGGAGTGTGCCTCACAACACCATATCCCTGCTCATCCCAGCAGTGACCTGTGCGTTGGCTGTGTGTTGGATGTGCGCTGGCTGTGCGTTGAATGCGCGGTGCATGCGCGGTGCATGCGCGGACCATTCGTTCCGTGCGCTAGCAACACGCTGTGCATTCGTTGGATTTTTTAACGTGTATACGCACCCTGTACTCTCTTTACGATTTTTTACTCTCTTTAGAGCTGTGAAGTTTCACTTATGTTTTATTAGACAAAATTATTGCTAGGAAATATATTTACTGGTACTATGTTTCTGACAACTCCCCCTGCATTTTGTTTGGCATAGGCCATAGCATATTATGGCTAGTTTAGCAATTATTTAAAACCATAAAACAATGTTTTCACAGATAATATATTATAAATATAAGAAAATTAAGTACTGTACACTTAGCAGCAGCAGCAGTAGTGCAGCAAGTGTATAGTAGTTAGGTGGCGATAGTTGTAACCTGGGCACAAAATCATGTTCATGGTTTAACCATGACTGCAAACCCAACGCAATCCATGAGCCTACCGCCAGTCGTTTTAATTTCTAAGAAACATTGAATAAAAGCAATATATTTCTAGCATGTTGTAAGAAAAATGAATCCCACACTGGGATCAAAGCTGAGAAACGTGCTGTGCAAATCGGTAAGACGCCACCCACACCTGCACATTGTGGGTACATAATGAACTCGTCATACACCATGAGTCGACATATAGCCGAGAACTGGCCGATATTTGCAATGCATGCGAGTAATCTGGCCCATCTGTGCTACAGATTCTGAATCGGGATTGGTAGCCAATCTAAACAATAAATGTCAATGTATGCTTGTAAATGTGGATTTCTTAGTGAGAGTACGGTTGTTTAAAACTGTTGGAGGTTGGCTTTGACATTTTGTATTTAATTCGATGTATTTGCTATTTTACAGAAATTGCAAGAAATATTTACATTATGATCTGTAAATGTTAATTATAATCGGTTCACAAATGAACAGAATTGATTAATCAGCAAAGGTTTTTTTTCTTTGCGCAGTCGTGTGTGCAGCAATCACCATGGTCTCATCAGGAAATATGGTCTAAACATGTGCAGACGATGCTTTAGACAGTATGCGAATGACATTGGTTTCAAGAAGGTAAGTTCGATAAGCTGGCTGTTTGTAAATAGCAGGGTGCAAAATTAACGGGAGTCCGGAGTCAAATACTTCTCTTGATTTACTGCCGGACTCCCTGATTTGACATATGCAGGAGTCTATGTGACTCCCTGAAAATTCTGCCATACTAACTAGTTTGTTCCAAGGCACGGCCTCGCGGAATTACCGTATTTTTTCAGCAAATGTCTAAAAAAAATTTGACAGATGTGCAACCGCATGAATCAAAATAAGCACATAGATGTATGCGTTATTGTTAATATCTTTCATTTTGAACTTCAGACTGCGGACTCCCTTGTTCAAAAGTCCTAGCCCTAGAAATCATGTTGAGAAATTTTTGGAAATATAATGACTGCATTTACAGTGCATCATTCGTTTTACTGATTAATTAAATAATTGTTTTACTTTTTGTGCGTGTAGTTGAAGTTGGTTTTATCATTATAGTTATTTTAGTGTAGGGGTTATGGAAAACCTGTTTTTCCTTTATTGAAGTGAGGACCAGAGTCTTTCATCCAGACGTGTTAGGTTTTCTGTGTATAACTTGAAAGGTGTATCCCTCAGCTTCATGCCATCGCAGGGGTAGAAATTAACTTTTGAACACGGGAGTCCAACAGACTCCCTACCCTCAAAAAGAGGGAGTCCGCAGTCTGAGGTTTCAAAATTAAAGATTAACCATAACGCATGTGCTTATTTGTAAGATTCATCATGTGGTTGCACGCCTGCCAAATTTTCTTTGGACATTAGCTGAAAAAATACGGTAATTCCGCGAGGCCGTGCTCTGGAACGAACTAACTAGTAAAGCTGAATTTTCAGGGAGTCACACGGACTCCTGCATATGTTAAATCAGGGAGTCCGACAGTAAATAGAGGCGTATTTGACTCCGCACTCCCGTTAATTTCGCACCCTGCCATCGCAACTACGTCTGGAAATCCGCAGATCTGATTGCCTCGGTGGGTGGGGGGGAGTGTCGTGATTATAACCACTCACGATCGTGTATGAAAAACAACCCTTAGATAGCATCATCACTTACGTCGTCGAACTCTTTTCAGCTCGATTAATAAAGACGTGGATGAGAAGGTGATAATGCTGTGTAACATCTCCATCGGCAGTTGTTCTCCCACAGAACTATGGCAACATGCCTGACGACATCTACACGTGCTGGTTCCAGTAGCAGCAGCTTTTGAATTAATGTGTACATAACCATTGGAATAAATCTTAATGTACAATATTATACTGGAGAATGATGTTATTTGTATTTCAATGTCGATATAGTATCAGAAGTAGATAATAGGGAAGGAGTGTGACTTCAATAAACAAGGGAAATTCGTCATTTACTAGCCTTAGAATACCTACGATTTACTACGCGTAACTCAACCAACTTGAGCTCAAATCGTACACAGTACATTCGCCTAGCATCGTGCGAAATTGTTTTCTCGTATACACCCGCAATCCGGAGATACAGACTAAAACGTACGACACGATTCTCCATTCTGTTGCCAGCAAACCAAATCCATAACCCGCCTAACTTGAAACAATAGGCAGCTAGTAATGACTCTTGCGCACTCTTGTGCCCTGGGCGATGCGGTGTGGCTCGCTGGGAGATTGGAGATCGAAGCAACACTCGGCGAGCTCATCTTTGACCTATTTACAGCTGGTATACCCCCCACGCAGGCACGCCCACCGCAATCGGCAGCATCTTCAGCTCCAATCCCCCAGCGAGCCACACTGCATCGCCGAGGGCACAAGAGTGCGCAAGAGCCGTAACTAGCTAGCTGCCTATTGTTTCAAGTTAGGTGGGTTATGTATTCGGTTTGCTGGCAACAGAATGGAGAATCGTGTCGTACGTTTTAGTCTGTATCTCCGGATTGCGGGTGTATACGAGGAAATGATTTCGCACGATGCTAGGCGAATGTACTGTGTACGGTTTGAGCTCAAGTTGGTTGAGTTACGCGTAGTAAATCGTAGGTATTCTAAGGCTAGTAAATGACGAATTTTCCTTGTTTATTGAAGTCACACTCCTTCCCTATTATCTACTTCTGATAGTATGTATCTTTCTGCGATAGGGCAGGTTGTGTTGCACATTCTGTGTATCCATACAATCAGAAAGTAAATGTGTAGCTTTAAAATGTTCATTGGCATACTGCTCGTTAAACTCGTCTTACCGTCGAAGGTGTTGGCAATTGTATATTTTGTATGTTTTGAGGGTGTTTGGTATTTGTAAAGTTGGCTGTAGTTAGGCAGTTATTAATGAAGTTGCAATGGATTTGTGTAGGGTTTCTACATCTAACTGACCGTAGTGGCATGCAAGTGCAGGTAAATCGAGAAGTGCAACGGTTGGGGTCTAGACCTACTTCTATTGTGACCACAGAACTGATTTTTACAATACAGGGCGAAAAGTTGTAGTTGAACTTGCTAAAAGCTTGCTATAAAATGCTTCCAAAATTGTTAGTACATCGTCTAAATGCTGCACTTTGCAGCATATGATCCTAAAAAGCTGTGTGGTTGAATCTTCCACCTGCTGTACAGCAATCGCAGACCTCCTTTGAGGGTTCGTGGGTGACATTACTCACACTGTAGTGCTTATATGACTGGGCGCATGAAGCCTGGCTTTGGTTGTCTGAACTTGATCTCTACTGTTACTGTGAAATTGCCTAGCTCACATGCCAGTCCAATCCGCAGTAAAGGTGACACTAATGCTGACACTAGGCTAGGCACTACGTAATACTGAGCCAACCGAGATACTAGTGTTGAATCTATATTGATACACCAACGCTGCAGTTAGAGCTAAATAACGCCGAAGACACGAGTAAACAACGATGCTGAAGCTATCTTTCGATGGATTAGTGCTTATTGCCCTTGTTACACTGAAGTGTTATTACACAAATAATGCACTTATGCCAACTATAGGCGTGACTGAACCGACTGCAAGAATACTCTGGTACCATCAAATCTTAAAATGTGTGCCAATTAAGCATCACAAGAGAGACCAACACTGCTAAGATGTTGAAGCAAAAATTGAAGATGAAGAAGGTCAAAGCCCATTGAAGAGGTGTGCCAACAAGCCAACCCGTTTGGTAAGTTTTAGAAACATCTTATAAAGTCTCGTAAGTATGATAGTGAGTATCCAGTTGTGCGAATCCTGGTGTGAAATAGTCTATAACATTGATATAATAACTATATAACTATGACGTATGCAGCACCTATGAAAGTGATCATAGTATTGTAGATGACCACCAGATGGCCAACCAGGTCGTACCCAAGGGGTAATGCTATCCCCCGGGCGTGGAGGGAGGTTACCGCAACGTGGCAGCACTAGTGTTAGGATTAGGGTTAGGGAGTAGGCGTAGGCGACTCCCTAGACTCGTTAGTAGATCACGTGACCCTCCCTCCACGCCCGGGGGATAGCAACACCCGTACCCAAGCAGAGCCGTGATCATAATTCCTAATACATATCTAATGTCATTTTAAGCTGTCTAAGTAACAGAATAAAATTAGAAAGATTAGTAACATTAGTGTTTGCGTTATCAAATGAAAAAATCAAAAAAAGTAAAACAATTTTCCCCTAGTGGGATTCCACCCTGTTCCTTCACTGCCCTTAACAAATGCCTACGACGTCCACGACGTTACCCATTAGGCTATTTTGTGAGTGAAATTTCCCCACTGCAACTTACAAACATGCCTGATGGCTTACAATTACCTAGTTATGCAATATTAGGTAATATTTCACATGGAATGTTGTGCATATGCATGGTCAATATTTTGAGTATATAAGCTCAATGCGAGGTAGAATTGCGAGGTCAGATTCAGTTTGAAGTAGAATTTGCAGCGCTTTTTGTCATACGGGGCTTGTAGTATGAGCGAGTTCCTTGTAGTTCCTAGATGATTCGGTTTTGATGGGACTCTTTATATATTAATTAGATATAAAACTATAAGAAGCAGATTGGTTCTACAAATTCATGGACATTAATCACATATCAACAGTTTAACATTAATCCGTATATTTATAACAGACACGACAATGTACACACACAAATATAGATATCACTTATTGAGATGCGAAGATGCAATAGATTCCAAACATAACGCACACATAAATTGCACCATTAATAGCACAGAGGCACCGTTCTAAATCACTATGGTTGGCGGCACTATGCAGCCTATGCAAAAGAACTCCTCATGTAGTTATCAGTGGTCACCACGGTCCACATAACAATATTAAAACGAATAAGTGGACAAGCACAAGTAAAGCAGCTGGTGACAGCACAAATCCTCATCATCAGCGAAGTCCCGCTACACTGACAACTTACGCTGCCAGGGTCTGTCTCCCTGGGTACTGCCGGAACGTACCCTGGTACTATCTAATATGCCGGACCGACCGTACCTCGCCTACTCCACTAACGAGTCGCCTACGCCTACTCCCTAACCATATCAGATAGTTACCTGGGTACGTTCCGGCAGTACCCAGGGAGACATAGACCCTATCAGCACAACTTACTATAGTAGTCATAACTCATTGCATTTCATCACTTGCCAATAATTAAATGCTATATATATAATATATGTTAGTATACACACAAAAAGGAAACATTCTGATTACAGACGAACATACGCCTAGAAACAATACGAGCAATAATAAGGTAAAAACAAAAATATCATTCAGTAAATTTGCTGGATGGTATTGCGCATAGTAGAAAAGCACATATTCCTGGCACGCTGGCACGTGATAGGGTGTCACTTTCGCTCATAGGGTCTATGTCCCCCAGGGTACTGCCGGAACTTACCCTGGGTACGGCCCGGTATACCGGAACAGACCCTGGTAACTATCTGATATGGTTAGGGTTAGGGAGTAGGCGTAGGCGACTCCCTAGATTCGTTAGTGGAGTAGGCGAGGTACGGTCCGGCATATTAGATTGTACCAGGGTACGTTCCTGTATACCGGACCGTACCGTACCCAGGGTACGTTCCGGCAGTACCCTGGGGGACATAGACCCTCTCAGCGTCACTTGACCCCCTGGCGTAGAGGGAGGGTGCCGCTACGTGGCAGCACTAGTCACTTCGTACACTTCCGTCATTCCACAGTCATACTTCTCTATTTCCCTAACCCTGACCCTAATCCTAACATTAGTGCTGCCACGTAGCGGCACCCTCCCTCTATGCCCGGGGGAAATTGACACCGAAATCCACCTACTGATCTCTACTATACTAAGTTAGTATAGTAGAGATCGGTGAATCCACCACACGCGATACACAGCGACCACTTCCGTGCATCATTGTGCTGCCACCTCTCGACCAAAACTTGTGTAATTACAAATTTCACATGTTGATTACAATCAACACGAACAAGAGAAAAAAGAACAACAATTATACCAACATCAAATATAACAACGTATTGCTTGCTAGCCTCTTGAGAATGTTGATAGGCTGATATACACTTGTAATTATACATCTACAATCGAATCACTCAGGATGAAATTAAAATCTAAATATGACATATATACCCACACGAGCTTAACATAACAATTGAATATTGCTCTAATATTTTTGTTTATCTCTTTCTAGTTGTGTTTATGAATAACCTATTATAAAGCATATTTGCACTCGCACTTACATTACAATATATAACAACAAGGGTAATGGACACAACAAATGAAATCGCAGTTATTATTGCTAAAAACACAGACATACAAAAAAGGACAAGGGTTGAGATCAGAATGTCACATTTATAATTATATAGGTGTAGATTAGCCACTCGACTACAAAAAGGATTATTTCCTGCCTAAAATTGAAGGTTTTATCACAAGTAATACGGATAACAACGCAAGGTATCTTTAGATAAGCATACAAATTAGGGGGTACGGCCATGCATATGCTACCATTCAAAGTGGTGAGCTATATGGCTGCAGATTTAGATAAATTGCAAGCAAAATCGTCAGCTGTTTTACGTTCACTTAGGTTCATCAGTGATAAAATAAGTAGATTGATCACCGACCATTTTTCAAGTTCAGAAATAGGACACATTAGGCGCGTTTACACGGACGTTTTTAGCCCGAGCCTAATGAGGCCCGCGCCAAATTTGGCTCAAGCCGAGCGTTCACACGGACGGTTTTTCGGGGCCGTGCCGAGTTAGCACGAGCCAATTTGGTCCCATCGAAAACGTCTGACCAGGCCCGAGCCAAATTTTAGCACCAGCTAAATCGGTAGAGCGGTAGATGCCGCGAGTGTCGAATGTGTACTTCGACAAAATAAAGTCCAAAACAGTATAAAAATTCGAAAAATTCGATCAGGATGCATGTTTTCAAGATTGATAATTGAACTCGGAACGGAAGTAAACACTGAATCGTACACAATGCCATCTCGCGACATACTACCAAAGTATCTGTGAGATATTTGTGCAATAACATTTATTTGAATTTGACAGACAGCGTATTCACTTGCGTACGTGTGAACGCTCCGACTCAAACCAGCCCAAGCCAAATTTAGCCTGAGCCAAATTTAGCCCATTTAGCTCGAGCCAAACCATTACCGTGTGAACGCGGTGATAGACTATCCAGGCAGGCTGGGTTGCTGAGTGAGTGAGATATAATAAAAATAAAAATACTAGTAAATCAATACAGTGTCACTAGAGAGTTTACACAGCATTGTGGAGCAGGCTGCCCAATATCCCTGATAAGGTTTCAGCACCATATTCCGATTATTCCATTCGAGATCGTTTGGACTGACCACCAGATGGCGACAGGTGAACAGATGTGGAAGTCTTCAATGTTTTCTTGAGTGCTGAAAGATATACAAGTAAACAAACATATTATTTACCACTCAAAAATCATACATAATTGCTTATTAAAGCTTCATCCACTACAATACAATTTACAAGCTGAAAACTTGCCTTACGAATGTAATTTTACTAATATATCTTCAATAAAGAAATAATGTATTATTTTGCTGCACATTTACATCATTCAAATAATGACAAAACAATAGACACTGACAATGTGTTGTAGAAGGGGTAGGGTCATCCAACCAATTGAGTTTGGCGTGAGAATTGGCAAATAATAAATTAAGGCTTCCTTGATTTGTTTCATCGTACCTGCCTTAGTTATTCAGGTTGAAATGCTGAGATTTGTTTCACGTCATACTAACTGAGACATATACACACTATGCATGGTTTTAATCACACAGTGTATAATAATTCTCCATTATTGTCTAATGTCAGCCCCAGAAATTACAGACATTACAGCTACTAAAACAGTATTACTATTGAAAATTTTCACGAGGACGAATGGATGGAAGGATGTGAATGGAAATACCTCCAGTCTGCATTTTTATTAGTGCCTGCTTTCTCTCCTCTTCATCAAAGTACCAAACTGTAATCGCATACCTGCAAATTAACACAAACAACATAAAATTATTATATTCTGCCTTTACCACCCCTATTTATAATTCTTCTATACTATCCTCGTAGTCTCACATATTCAATGCTGTAGGACATATGATTAAAATCGATGCATGTTCTGCAAATTATTGAATTTTAGAAGCTGAATTTTTAACATTGACATTTTCTTATGAAGTAGGCCTAAATGATTAAAGTTGTCGTCATTGCACGAGACATGGTCATTCAACAAAAACTTTTACGGCAAATTTTTAAAAAGTAAAAAAATTCTTCTTGAAGGTCAAACGGTCGCTGAACAGTACATTTCTACGTTCCAATAGATCATAAAGCTACACTCATAAATAATGCAATAAAATATGCAATATGCAGCTGTAATGGTCTGGTACATGCACCATGCCATAAAAAATAGGAGAAATCTTCACATACAACCAAAGACGGTTTGACCAAATTAAGTACGGACTGCTATCGTCGAATCATTAGGCTGCATCGCTTTACTATGATTCTATGTATAAGTTAAAAATACAAATGATATAGGTTGTTGCCCTCAAGATATTGTCCCAACGATGATAATTTCACATTTCATGAAATAAAAATAAAGGTATATAATAAAAAAAGGTGTGCTGTACTACACCACCTCCCTAAAATAACGGGGGCAGCCAGCCCTATAGACCGAAGGTCCGATAGACCGAATATTGCAAAGGGTTAGGGTTAGAGTTAGGGTTAGGGTTAGGTCATATATATGGTTTATAGTGGCATCATATGATTTATTCGGTGGATGTGCGGCATATTCGCGTTCGAATACGGCATCAGTGGATGTCCGAATGCGTAGCCTGGAGGCTAGGCGACCGATTCCGGACGTGTAGCCACTGCGTATTCGAATAAACCTTCGGTCTATCGGGCCTTCGGTCTATCGGACCTTCGTTCTATAGGACTGTAACCAAAATAACAGCTCAGCCACCGTTAAAACCTGCCTGTGGGAAACATTTCACTGAGTTGCAGCACAATTTTCTTACCTCGTAGCATACGCAGGCCGGACCTCGTGTGGATTTCGGCGATCAGACCAGAAAAATAACAACCGATCTAAGATGGGCTCAATATCTGCCACACGATCCTGTCCCTCAGGGTATATTCTTAATAGACCTCCATGTTCCTGCACACACAAAAATCCTCATAATCCTTGTCCCACTGACTAGGTGGACGAGAAATTGGATAACGTAACAAATGTAAAGGTCTAGCACAGTGTGGTAGAATGACTATAAAGTATTAAAATAGGAAAAACAGACGTCGATATAGTTACAAGTTATCACAAAACTTTCCATAATAATATTCAAACAAGGAAAAATAGAAGAAAACGAATACTGAATCATCATGTATTCTTCTCAATCAATCAATTTCAAATCAATAGTTATAAAATCAGACAATTATACTAACAAGCACATTTCTGAGAATCCACTCACCTTGCTGTCCCAGTTCTTGTTGAGGTAGTAAATACATGTTATCACGCGCCCATCACCGTTAGGATTGTCAATGTGTCTCACGTATCCTGTACCATTGCCGGGGTAGCATGCCAGCATCGCCTAGAATACAGCAGCACAGACAGTTATAACTGCAGTCTTTTATTGAGTTTTCCAGGAAAAGGGATGCCTGCACCCCACGCAAATGCATTGGCTATACAATCTCATCACGGAAATTCGCGGCACCGTAGCATTATGCAGCATTCATGGCTTCCATAGCAGGGTCTCTGCGTTAACTATTCCTGAAAGCACGCTCTTCTTATCCACTGCCATTGCTAGAGAATCTTGGATATACCACTGCGTGCACGCATGCCTGACTGAAATATTTAGATTATA
>NW_014577100.1:750461-751788 GCF_000485595.1 Priapulus caudatus | reverse complement strand
GTTACTGAGCAATGTAAGTTCTAACTGGATATAACCTAGCTCTAGTACTATAGCCCGCGTACATTAACCTGCGGCAGTTTAATAATGAACGCGGGCTATAGTACTAGAGCTAGGTTATATCCAGTTAGAACTTACATTGCTCAGTAACCTTGTTTAAACCAAGTTTCGTATTACCCAGTATCACCATTGCACAGAGCGCCTTGGATTACGTATATCAGAACTTAGAAAATGCACAGAAATAAATAATCCCTCATTTATTTTTTTTTCAACTATTTTTAACTGCTCGCGCGCCCACATATATACATCGCTATTCGCTATGCCGCCCACGCGCCTCGTTGACGCAGGAAATAAACTGTCACGTAGGCACCTGGCCCTCTGGCATTACTAGATATCCAATGTGGGTTACTATGGCTCTAGAAATGTGCTTCTCTGCTTCACAGCACGTGCATTGTAATGGAATACAACTACCAGCATATAAGGTTTGGTATACAGTACGTGAAAATTAAAAATAAGAATATGACACTCGATCCATCACGATGAGGTTGATGATGACTGAAGGCAGCTTGCGAGGGTAACTTCCGCGATACAGGGACAGTGACACTACTAGTGCTCATAGGGTCTATATGTCCCCCAGGGTACTCCCGGAACGTACCCTGGTAACTATTTGATATGGTTAGGGTTAGGGTTAGTCAGAAATAGCTAAACGAGCCAGGTCAAACAAAGGTCAAGAGGACATAGACCCTACGAGCCTAATTAACGGTTGTGTCGTTGTTGCACGTAGGATTTTGCTGCCACTGTTACATCTGTAATTCTAGGAATTCCACTAGCAAGTTTCACTAGTTTGGGAGACCCTCAACCTTTAGTAGTGAGATGGTCTCTCAGAGCTATCTCTAAACCCACAAATACAGAAATACTGGGGCTGCATGTAACTCAAACGTACATGAAGGTCTTATTTTTCACTTCCTAACCATAGCATTCATCACATCTATGCCAATAACAGTACATTTATGGTTTTCCGTTACATGTGAAATATATACGTTTTGTTGGTATTTAACAGAATCTACTTTTCTCAGAAATGAAATATGCACGAATATAATAATGCTCAGAGGGTACCTATACTGGGAGGCTAGTGCTTTTTGTCCCACCACACGTGCATTCATCAACCAATCTCAATCAGTCAAGTGGCTTATCTTGCTATTAAAAGTCAAAACGCTTAAGGGCCGGACACACTAGGCGATTAAATCGGGCGACTAAATCGCCGGTGAAATCGCCTAGTGTGTCCACTCAATCGCCGGTGAAATCGCCTAGTGTGTCCACTCAATCGCCG
>NW_014577100.1:744662-750451 GCF_000485595.1 Priapulus caudatus | reverse complement strand
TGCGGACTCGCAATAGATATCGAGTGGATGGGATAGTGGAAGCTTTGTAGGACCAGTCTGGAATATATCTAATTCATTATCTATATTAGATTAATACTGATAAAGAATGAATGAATGATGTCAGTCATTTCTACGAAGGTAGCTGTGGGTGCGAGCAAGCAGATTTATTTATACAAGTCTGAAAAAATGCGCATCGCCTTCCAAGTAGTACCCCATTAGTAAAAAACAGAGCAAACAGAGCAAACAGGTAGGTGCAAAGCATACACACCCTTGGAGGTTATGCGCTCTTAGTATAATCAGGAGTCTCAGTATCAATAGGAATCTATAGGAATCAATAGAAATCAATAGGAATCTATTGATAGATTCCTGGTATAATGGACAAACTTCATGATACTCTGCTTGCACTGCACTCAGGCAGGCGGTAAGTAATTCCCTCCACTTCACGCATGGTTTCACGTAGCGCGATGACCGCAATTTCCTGTCTGACTGCCGGGATTGCCTTGAATGAGCAAACTAATTAATGAAAACTTAGAATGGATCAGGAGCGTATCACGAAGTGGTTGTAATAACATGTGAGCAATTTTTGCCACATATGCATAACTCGGTCATCGCACATGTCATAGCCAATTTGGGGAGGGGGGGCATTCTACGTGGATGGATGGTCAACTCCTTGCAGACATGAGCCAGTACACAGAATTACCTACCTAACGATAGTAGGGTCCCTAGATGTGGCTATCTTGCAATAGCATAGCTCTAGTAGTAAAACTATAGTCCTTCGCTCCGCCGCAGGGCTATAGAACATTCTATGTTGAATCCTGTCACTTTTTCTGCTCCCACTGCTCCCACGAAAAATGGCTCACAAGTCACAAAACGCAAAATGATCAGGCTTTTTAACACTTATTTTTCTACATGGACCTCTCATCTATCTTTTTGAACACTTTCCACAATTTTGCACCATGTATTTATGCATTTATTCCTCAAAGTGCTAGCACTACTTGCGATTTCGTTTGAAATGCTCTCGCGTATGCGCGTGACATCACCCGAAATGTAGACAAAACACATGGACAACCTAGCATAAATACATGGTGTAAAATTGTGGAAAGTGTTCAAAACAATAGGTGAGAGGTCCATGTAGATAAATAAGTGTTAAAAAGCCCGATCATTTTGCATTGTGTGAGCCATTTTTCGTGGGAGCAGAAAAAGTTACAGGATTCAACATAGAATATTCTATAGCCTTGCGGCGGAGCGAAGGGCTTATAGTACTAGAGCTAGCAATAGCAATGCTATGAAACAAGTCTTTACCGCTTGCTTTTACAACTCGAACACGGGAGCTAGCATTACCTTCGATTAGACTTACGTCACAGAGAACACCCTGTGAAATAGCAAGGAGGGACAAGGGAAGAAGAGATGGAAATATCTTTGAGCAGCCAGCCAGCCACACATCCCAGGGAACATCCTGCCAAATAGCAGGAACAAGCGAAGAAGAGTTAGAATTATCTTCCACTACCCCTTTACACCCCCTTATATTACCTCTGAGCGACCGCTGATGCTCACAGCTCCACCCTTCAAATATTATTACCCCTTTACACCCCATCGAATACCACTACCCCATTATACTCCCCCTTAGGCCACAATTAAAAAAATATTTGATTGCCCTCAGCCGACCCAGGCTGAAAAGTTTGGGTAGGTAGGTAGGCTTCATTTTTTTTTAGGGGGGTCTTTTTACAAATTCAGCATGGTGTCTACATGCTTGGGTGTGCTTGTGTGGAGATACCTTTTATGTTGAATGTTTGTTTTGCTTGGTACATATAATCAAGAGCTAATAATACCTAGCTAGGTATTATTAGCTCTTGATATAATGTATTGCCTACAGATTTATATAATGTACAGTGATACGTTTGTAATAAATATTGTGTAAAATAAATGGGAAAGATCAATAAAAATGTTTGAGTCGGCCCCTTTTTGGCGGGTCGGTCGGGTGAGGGCAAACAAACAATATTTTTATCATGGCCCAATTACCTTCGAGCGGCCGATGATGCGCGTGCCGTTCTACCCCTCAAATACCACTACCTCTTTACACCACCCACCATTACCTTCAAGCTGTCGTTGACGCTCACAGCTCTACCCCTCGAAGACCACTACCTCTTTACACCCCTCCCCCCCATTACCTTCGAGCTGCCGTTGACGCTCACAGCTCTACCCCTCGAATACGACTACCTCTTCACACCCCCTTATTACCTTCGAGCTGCCATTGACGCTCACAGCTCTACCCCTCGAATACCACTACCTCTTTTTTTACACAGGTCTCCTTAATTATAGTATATTATAAATTCTATAATAATTATTACCTTCGAGCGGCCGCTGATGCGCGTGCCGTTGACCTCGTGGAGCACGCGGCCGACCCTGAGCATGATGGCGTCGAGCATTGCGAGAAGATGCGCGACGCGCGGCGCGTGCTTCTCCGTGCCGTCCAGCCACGAGATCTTGTCGCCGCGGATACGCTTCGAGCGTCTGCTGCCGACGACCTGGCCATCGGTGAAGACGCCGCTCGCCTGCAGCCGCCGCATCTCGGCGAGCACGTCGTCGCCGCGGCCGTTGCCGAGGAAGCTGTCGACGACGCAGACGCCGTGCTGCAGCATCGTCTCGACGACGTAGCGGACGAGCATCTGCTGCTGGCGCTCGGCGTGCGGATGCTGCGAGCCGCGGGTTTCGTCGGCGATCGGCCCGGCGTTCGGCCATCCGGCGCCGCTCAGTTTGGCGAGCAGGAGCTCGTCCGTTCCGCGTGAAATGATCATCGCCGTCGCTTGTCGTCGCTTGTCGTGCCTCGCGTGGATCCGCCGGAGATGGCTGTTGCCATGCGTGTGCGCGCGGATGCGCTAAGGCGTGCCTTCGCGTCCGCCGTTCGCTCGCTCACAGAATGTTGCAAAGCTCGGAGAGATGCGTAAACTTGAGACGTGGTTTTTTACAGCCTGCAAAATTTCGGCAGAAATTTTTGTAGTCTCCGAAAACGCTCGAATATATTTGATACGAAATAAATTCAGACGAAATTTACGAGGAAATTTGTTCCGTCAACGCCGCAACAGATACGTGTGTAAATTGAAAAACTAAAACAACAACTTGTGAATCACTGAATGACCAAGTCACCAACCATGCAATTATCACTATCAGTATCAGTAATGACAGTATCAGGAGATGTAGCTCTGCTCCAAGAAACGGTCTTGCTAGGATTAGAAGACCTGTATAGACAATCGGTCGCACAGCCTGTTCGGGCTACAGGAGATGTAGTCGGACTACTCGGACTACCATTTACCACCAAAACTTAGATTATATTACTATTAGACAGATCGGTCTGCGGTGGATATCTCGCGCGCGTTATGACTACCTTGCTTCCTGCGTTGCTGATAACGTGTGAATGAATAACGCTAGAACGGTATGTCGAATAACCAATCTTGTCGGCCGACTCGCGCTGATTCATGCCAGCATGTGTTGTGCGACTTGTATACATGCACGAAGCGTAGGCCTAATAACGAACAACGACAACGAAGAGGAGCAAGCCTATCGTCACGCACGTACGATTCGCGCATAATCAGGCTGCAACTCGCTACGTATTCGTCATCCTGCGTCAAAATTCCACGGCGTATTTATAATCATTTCCTGAGTCAAAGGTATAGTAGTTATTACTAGCTATTTATTGCACGAGTATGGTTATTTTGTTAAACTAAATTAATTAGTTTGATCTGGAACCTTTGCATGAACTATGCATGAACTTACTACATAGTTGTTCCGAATAACGCGCTAAGCCCTCACTATGGGCACTGTCCGTTTCCGGCGCGCACCGTCTGTTTCCGGCGTGAATGAACTTGTGAAGACTGAAGTTGCTGAATCATCAGTGAATGTCTGATGTGGGATACAGTTGTATTGATTTAATATTTCATTAAGATTTCAAGAACGTCACTATAACTGAAAAATGACTGTTACTCTGAGCCTGAGCAAACGCAGCCCAAACGTTGGTATGTTAATTTACATGTAACGTGTGTGTAACGCAAACGATTACATCACAATCATCAATGACAATCAGTTCACATCATGATCATGATCATGATCATCATTACTACTAGTAGTATTACTAGTTAATAATAATACTATAATATACGTATTAATAGTACACGATGTACACATACATTCACATTACCGGTAACACGAAAAAATGAAAATGAAAATGGGTTTTCAATGCCAGCGGCAGAGAACTTGCTTGCAGTTGTACGAGTCGTTAGTATCACAGGCACTTGGACCGTTTCAATAATAAAATGATGGTTAATAAATACAACTTGTCAGTACTACTACTAGCCCTACCAGTACCAGTAATAGTCTTAATGTTTGATTTGACCTAATAACTTCACTTCAACACCGTCCAATACACCGCTGCAACACATAGCGCGCACGCCCTTGTGCATGCACAAATACACAGTGATAGAGACTCTCTGGTACTGGTAGGGCTAGTAGTAGTACTGACAAGTTGTATTTATTAACCATCATTTTATTATTGAAACGGTCCAAGTGCCTGTGGTTAGTATGACGTTAGTTACTTATGATGTTTCATCTTATAACTTGTATAGTTATATTTGTAACCTTACAGTTACGACTTCGAGTGGCCGATTTTGATGACTTGCTGGTTTTTCTCTGATTTATCGGATAATTATGTACTATTTGTAACCAACTGCATGGGCTGTGGCCATGTACACGTTTGCTTACTGCACGTTCCATCTGTTACATGATCCAGGAAATCTCATCGCAACTGAATATGTGAAGAGTATAGTAGATGTGAAGGTAGACTGGGGAGATAGCAACTCTATCACCACTAGTAGGTCAGTGTTAGTGTGTTTTCTTCATGCCATTATGTGTCCGATAAGTAAAAGCGATTTTAATATATATATACAGTCAAACCTCAGTTATCCGAACATCTATTATCTGAATTTCGGATTATCTGAACAAGATCTCAAGGTCCCATCAATATTTAATAAGCCACTAGACCACCCGTTATCCAAACAATCAGTTATCAGAACCAAATACGCCCCGCTCGTCTCATTCGGATAATCGAGGTTTAACTTTATTGGTATCAATGTCCTACCATTTTGATTCTAACTGATGGCGACACATTTGTACTATTACGACCTCATTGATAAGTGAGCGCCTTGGTGTTATGTTATGGCATTTTGCAGTGATGTCGTCTTTACTACTGGCCCAAGCATCTGTAGGTACCTGGCCAGGCTTGCACCCCAACTAGGGTTGTATGGTGGAAACGCTCTTGAGAGGGCCGAGGTAAATCATTCCAATTGTCATACACATCGTTATCACAACCATGCTATCAGCGGATGTAGCATAAATTTAATAATGAGGATATTTGCCAAACAAAATATTGAAAATATGGAGAAGGAATCGTGATCGTGGATTCTGATGCATCGCACACTCTATAGGTGGACCACTGGATAGAGTTTAGTGTGGGGCAACTGTGCTGCGACAGCGACTTTGGAGATGGGGTTCAGTACCTCGATTCGGTGCTAGCCTCGGCCAATCACCTCATCGGATCCGGCGTTACGTTAGCTGACATCTGCGTCTGGGCAGCCATCAAAGGTTGTGCTCTGCTTGTTTGTGATTTCTGACACGTTGCAGCGGTTAATTACTTGGTGCAAAATATATACAACACTGAATATATATCTCTCTCTTGCGTTTTCTACCTCTCTCTTTCTCTCTCTCTCTCTCTCTCTCTCTCTCTCTCTCTCTCTCTCTCT
>NW_014577100.1:732143-744585 GCF_000485595.1 Priapulus caudatus | reverse complement strand
CGGTTATGGCTGTGTATATGCCATTTGATGGTAGGTGAAATCGACAGAGGGTTTATGGACGGATGCATTTGAGTTAGATGGACGACAGACGGTATGGACTGTGATTGCATTGAGTGTAAGGTGAATCGATCAGGGGAATGTGTACGGTACATGCCAATGATGTGTAGCATGGAATCGACAGATGGACGACGGATGCATTGATGTAGATGGATCGACAGGCGGAGCACGATGCATGCATTGTAGATGGATCGACAGGGAATGGAAAGACGGCATGCATTGAGGTGATGTGATCAACAGTATGTGACGGACGGATGCATGATGGTAGATGGATCGACAGATGGACAGACGATTGCTTGATGTAGATGATCGACAGATGGACGACGGATGCCATTGATTGTAGATCGATCGACAGATGACGGGAGGAGTTGCATTGATGGGTAATGTGGATCGACAGGCTTTCGTCTGGGTGTGGTTGTATGACGGACAGAGTTGTCTATGTGATGGTAGTAGTGGATTCACACGGATATGGTACGCTTACGGTCTGATGCTCATGTTTGATATGGGTTAGTGATGTGAGCGACAGTTATATGCCGGACTAGTACGATGCATTGATGGTAGGTGGTATTCGAAGGTTATGGTACGGTTACGTTGTAATGGTGCTATTGGATGGTCACGTGGTGGGATTGACTCAGGTGATAGCGTACGTACATGATGCATTGATTATAGATGTATTGAACAGACGGTACGTTGTACTCGTGTGCTATGGATGACGTTAGATGCGTTATCGTACAGTCTGGTTACTGGAATTTTTTACGGTGAGTTGCATTGATTGGGTTAGATTGGGATCTGGGTTACAGTGTGATCGTGGGTGTTACGCACGGATGCATTGATGTGTAGATGCGATCGACAGCACCGCTGAGACGGATGCATTCGATGGTAGATGGATCGACAGATGGACGGGACGGATGTCATTGATGCCATAGATGGATCAGACAGTCTTGCGACGAGGATGCATTGATTGGTAGCATGCGATCGTACGACTGAGTGCGGTATTGCAGTTGATGGTAGATGGATCGAACAGACGGACGGATGCATTGATGGTAGATGGATTGACAGACGGACGGACAGATGCATTGATGGTAGATGGATCGACAGACGGACGGACGGATGCATTGATGGTAGATGGATCGACAGATGGACGGACGGATGCATCGGACTGACGAATCGATGGGCGGGGTGGCATATCGCTGACGTGTGCGCGCCAATTCTCGCCAGGTGATTCTAGAGGACGTGGTCATGCTGGACATCAAGCCTGACATGTACAGCCACACGTCGGACCACTTTGCGACAATACTGGGCATGTGCGAGAAGCTGCTGAGGGATGGACGCGCGTACGTCGACGACACGCCGGCCGAGAAGATGAAGCAGGAGCGCGAAGCCAGAGAGGAGTCGCAGAACCGCAGCAACTGTAAGTGACTGCTGTCCTCGGCTGCTCTCTCCATGCCTCACGCCTTCTCTAGCTTCCTTCCTCGTTGGTTCCCTTTCTCACTCCGTCCCTCTCGTACTCCATCCCTCAGTCTCACTTGGTATGTCGCTCTGTTTCTCCTTTACTCCCTCTCCATTCCTCACTTGGTACGTCGCTCTGTTCCTCCTTTACTCCCTCTGTCAATCCCTCCTGTACTCCCTCTCTCCATTCCTCTCTTACTCTCACTCTCCAGCCCACCCTTATTCATTTCCTATATTTCTATTTCTCTCCATTCCTCTCTATATCTCACCCTTCCTCCCTCTCACGCTCCATCCCTCCGTCCCTCCCTCTCTTCCTCCTTCCTCCTTCTTTTCTCCTTCTTTCCTTCATTCCTTCCTTCTTTCCTTTCTTCCTCCCGTGTTTCCTTTCTTTCTTCTTTCTTTCCTTCCCTCCTTCTTGCCTTCCTTCCATCCTTACTGCCCTCCTTCATTGCCTCCATTCCTCCATTCCTCCATTTCTCCACCTCTTCCTCCACTCCTCCCTCCTCGCAACAGCGGCGAGGGATCCCATTCGTTAGTGAGAAATCCTTAACGAGAAACCCTCGTTAGCCAACACGAGATGCGCTTGCCACTGCAGCAAGAAATAAACAAGCAAACGCTGCAGCGTTTACATGTGTTGATGCAGCGGGGTTTCGGCTCGGGTTTAATTAAGACGGCGCCTCGCCACATAATCTCCATGCAGGAAGCAGGAAGAAGTGGGCGTGCAATAATGAGAGCGGCCGTGTTTTTGCTGGCGCTCCTACATTGTAGCGAAATTGCGAATCTATTTGCCGGACATGACATTGTATTTACGCGGATTATTGAGTTCACGGTCTTAATTGAGTTGCGCTGCTTTCGCGCACGTAGTTCGTGTGGAAGTTGTAGCGTTTCAGTCTAGAATTTTGAATGCCGACTAGTTGCGTTACTGTGCAATTACGATGTATGCGTCATCGCTGTGGCGTGTTTCGCTAATAACCCCAACCCCCGTCGCGGCCCTCCCATGTGTTGATGCACGTACGAGCAATTCGTCATGTCCCTCATGCGCAGGCAAACAGGCCTGTAATTTAACACAGTTACGTCAGTGTGCGGCGGTGTAGCTTATCAGGCGTTAGGGTAATTAACTATACTGGCAATCACGAGCGTTGTGATTGATGCACGAAAATCGCTTGCGTATTCTTCACGATAAACCGCCCCTCTTCCGTTTGATTACCGCCGAAGTCTGAGACTCTGATCGCCGATTCAGTTGATGAAATGTGGGTCTTACCGTTCGCAATCTCAAATCCTCTGGGTTGTGTGATCCTATCTATATACTTCAAGCGTTTGCGCTCTAGTACGGTTACGTAGGCAACCCGGGCTATGGCAGCCAGGGTATAACGGAAAAAAACTGGCGCACCCTGACCCACAAAATATGCCTGTACAAGCAGAGGGTGCAGATGTGCAGGGTACTCGTCTCCCACTAATTTCGATGGGTGAAGTTGCCGCTTGCAAACTTTACACGATTTTTGTCACGTGTCGCGGGCTTCAGACTCGTAAACGAGCGGTCACAGGCACTTGGAGCGTCTCAATAAAGAACAATAGTGCTAAATATACTTATATATAATACACTATACAGTAACCGTGCAGAGGCGTGCGTGCGGTGTACGTGTGTGTTGCAGAGGAGCATTTGAACGGCATTTACAGGAAATCAATATCGGCAATAATAGGCGAAAGAGAGTACTTTGGTAGTAAATACATATCGTGTTTATTTCGCATTATTTTTCTTTATTGAGACGCTCCATGTGCCCGTGCGAGCGCTGGTGGTCGCTGGGGGGATGAATGTTAGAGCATTAGGCGGCAATGAAAGCTATGCAGGATCGAGGTCGCCGAGCTTGCTGGCTGTCTCTCGCGTGTCTCGGCGGCGGCTGGCGAAGATTTCAACTCGTCCGTAAATACGCCGTCTCCACGTTGAATGATGGCTTTTTTTTTACACGTCGGCACGGCGGGAGCCTGTGGCACGCGTGATTACTGTTCCTCGTCTTCGGCGTGGATTCGTTTTTTTGGCACTCGTGCGAACGTAATAGAATTTTCTATCTCCCCGTGAAGACTGGCGCTGCTCGTTGGGTTCGGTTCTGATTTGACGGTCGTCGTTTCGATGGCAACCGAGTGTCGGAGCGTGTTTTCTCAAAAACCGAGCAATTTTTGTTGTGATTCTATTGCGGCATACGAGGTTCATATTGCGGCATACGAGGTTCATATTGCGGCATTTCCTTCTAAGTTTTGCGAGCTGAATAGACGATGTGCCGTGATATAGAGATAGTCGATATACGCTCACTGCTATGCCGTCCTAAGATGAGTCAGTCTATTGCGTCGGTTTATTGAATGAGGAGCAATGTACAGCAGCTTACATGTTTTACTTTTTCGCGGGTTGATTATTTTTCTCGGTGATATATTTGATAGAAATGTGTAGCCAAGCCGAGTAGGGCTACATACTACTGCTAATGCTACTAATACTACCATATACTGCTGTACTATATTCTACTCTGCTGGGCTCCATTTGACTTTAAATTTGTATGTATAGGTATTATATAAGGCTGTACGTTATTGTGAAATTCTGCAAGTGTGTCGCCAACCTTTGAAGAACGGCGTATACATTGTTTATGCATACTACTACTAGGGTATTTTTATGCAGCCCGTGTCCTGTGCACACACGCACACGCACGCACACACGGGCGAGCGCACGCACGCACGCAGCATGTCTGCACGTACCTATTGTTTACTCCTCTATGTGCTGTGGACTGTGATCCAACTTATAGGAATGCTATCAGTATAATCCACTTCAATAGCGTTTAAAAAAAATGAATGCAAGCAGAAAACAACAACAGTTTATAAGTTGGGTGAAAAACTGTTGGGAGCCGTGCAGGCGAATCTTTAATCAGTTTTGCGCGCGCATGCATATTTTTGTCGCGGGGTGTCTTGGCAGTGTGTTTTTCTCGGGTCGTTGCTAACTGAGACGTTAGCAATTTGTCAATCACTCAGGTACGCTATAATTTTTAAAGTACGGACCGGGATCTATATGATCTATCTATCTCGGATGTTCTATATGCTCGGCTGCCATTATAAAAATATTGTTTGTTTGCCCTCACCCGACCGACCACCCAAAAAGGGGCCGACTCAAACATTTTTATTGATCTTTCCCATTCTTCCTATTGATCTTTTTACAAATTGTATCACTGTACATTATATAAATCTGTAGGCAATACATTATATGTACCAAGCAAAACAAACATTCAACATAAAAGGTATCTCCACACAAGCACACCGAGGGTGTGGACACCACGCTGAATTTGTAAAAAGACCCCCTTCAAAAAAAGAAGCCTACCTACCTACCCAAACTTTTTAGCCTGGGTCGGGTGATCGAGGGCAAACAAAGATTTTTTTAATTGTGGCTTGACGGCCGCCAGGCGTTCGTGCAGTGGGGATAAAGAAGATGGTCGAGGCGGGTTTTGTTTGCATTGCACAGTGGGCGGAATTATACATTATTGTAGACGCGTTATGCGCACTACGGAAGTAGAAGTTCTGCAAGAGACTATAGAGATAAGACAAGACAAGAAGTAACGTCAACTAGCGTTTCACTCAATCTCTAACACGATACATCAGTTCTCAGTGCACTATCGAAAAGAAGAGCGTTTACTACAACGGTAACCGTATCATGCACTTACATCTTTCTCAGCGGGTGTTGCTTGTACAAAAGATCCTGAGGAGGGGCGTCCCTCACTATTTATACGTTGTGACTCGGACCCACGACCCCTTCCTCCACGTCACCGGTCTCGTTTTAGCTCCCCCTTGGCCAATCGGCCTTACCGAATAAGGTGCGGTAAGCATTACAACTACTGAATTACACTACCGAATAAGGTGGGGTAAGCATTTCGCACTTGGCTCGAATCCATGGTCCGATTCTGGCCCTGGTGTCAGCATAGTCATCTACAGGTTGGCACTTTCGCGGTCGGTATCTAGAGCTGCCTGTCACAATCCGCAAGAGTTCGGGGATTCATGACTGTGATTTCCGAGCCACGGCTCGCTTTGATCTCAGGCCCGACCGCTGACCTTCCCGTCTCTGTTTTATACATTTCTCCTGACACCGGTTTCGTTCCCGCATCGCCATCGCTTCCCTAGCGTGTGGGATTTGCCCGCTTACACTATAGTTGCGCAGGTTGTTTGTTCTCATATAATCTAGAGTCAGACCAGTGGTTCCCAACATGGGGTCCCCGGACCCCTGGGGGTCCGCAAGGATAGTTCTGGGGGTCCGTGAGCTAAGTTCAAAATTTCAAGAGGCTCCAGCGTAAAATGTAAAATTACTCACGATAGGCTGCTAAAGATAAACTTTCAAAATTTCATGTTTCGTTGTTCTTGGATGTAATATTATCAGGAGTAAGATAATATAGGATCCTAGATCCTATATCTAGGATCCTATATATATCTATCCTATAGATATCCTATCCTATCCTATCCGATCCTATATATATCTATCCTATAGATATCTAGGATCTAGGATATCTAGGATCCTAGATCTAAGATCCTATATTATCTTACTCCTGATATTATCAACTCAGTATGGCAACATTGCATGGTTGTGCGGGGTAGATATGTTTTAGCTATTAAATTCTAACTCTCTCAATTAGAAATATTGATGGTGATTAAGTGCTAGGTAAACATTACTGGTTTAATACAATTTGTATTTGGCTTCGTAGGGTCACCTGCATGGTCAGGTAATACCTTTCAAGGTAGCGTTAATGTTCAGCGATGGTTCGACCACCTGGCCGCACAGCCACAGTTCAAAGGTGCGCTTACTCAAGTGCCTGGACTCGCGACGAAGCCTGCAGAGAAAAAGGTACCAGTTTTAACATTTGCTTTCTCGTTGGCTGCCTGTCACCTCTGGCTTTATAGTATTGCGATCATGGTACTTGCAAGAATAGCTTGCCAAATGCTGTAATCACAGACAGAAGTGTTTAGTGGCAGCTGTGGTATATAGTCTCCAAATCGCAAAACCCGTGCCTGCCATTCCTCGCGTAAAATCTGCAGTGAAAATGGCCCCAGTGTGTGAATGGGTATGCTTTTCTAGACTGCCGTTCACTGCAGTTTCATTAGGTTCTCTAACCGTGTGTATGTGCACATTTTCTAAAGGAAGGAGTAGATAAGAATAGAAGGGAAGCGCCAGCCAAAGAGAAAATGAAAGACGAGGGCAAGTTCGTCGAGCTTCCAGGAGCGGAGAAGGGCAAGGTTGTTGTTCGCTTTCCACCTGAAGCCAGTGGGTGAGTAGGCGGTCCTAATCCACTACATTTAATCTCACAGTGTGACACCAATTCCTGTTGTTACCAAGCAGCATCACTATAGTGAAACCTGCATTTAAGGATCACGGATTGAAAGCCTAAAAGTATCCGATATAAACAGGTGTCTGTTTTATAGATGGGAAACTTCACCCCCTATAGCTCTGCATATATGTATCTGACACTCTAGAGAAACACCCAAAGTATTCTCTACCTATAGTGTGTGTCCATTTTTAGCTCATCTGACATAGTCAGATGAAGCTTGTAGAATCGCATGAGCGTGCGTCCGTGCGTCAACAGTTGGGCACAAATCTTAATCGCTTGACGTACGGTCACGATATTCGGGACGTTGAGGGGGATCGTCAAAACGAGTTCTCTAGCCCCGCACAACAATGTGCCAATACTGATGTTTGCATAGATATTCCGAGAAAGGGTAGATAAGAGGAGATTCCACGGGCATACCATATGAGATAATAGGATTCGCCTGACCCGATCTACACGGATCTGAGCCTCCTGTAGGATATCTCCATAGGAGTTAGAATATAGTATGAGCGAGTCGGATAGGATAGGATTAGAATGATCGGTATAGGAACTATATGAGGTAGATAGGATCATGTAGATATAGGATCTAAGATCCTATATATATCTTACTCGCTGATAATAATTACCATCACAAGAACAACGAAACAGTGAAATTTTGAAAGTTTATCGTTAGCAGCCATCGTGAGTAATTTTACATTTTACGCTGGGGCCTCTTAAATTTTGAACTTGCTCACCAGACTATCCTTGGCAGCCCCCAGGGGTCCGCGGGACCCCCATGTTGGGAACACTGGTGCTGACCTCAGATTATCGAGAACAAACAACCTGCGCAACTTAGTGTAAGCGGGCAATCCACACGCTAGCGCGAGGAATCGATGGCGAGCAGGGAACGAAACCGGGTGTCAGGGAAAGTACAAACAGACGACGCGATAGGAAGGTCGCGTGGACTGAATCAAAGCGAGGCAGCCGTGGCTCGGGACTGAGCGGCTAGCCGGAAACGCACGCGGAGTCGATGAATCCGCCGAAAATTCTGCGGATTTGTGACAGGCAGCTCTAGTACCGAGCCGCGAAGGCTGCAAAACTGCCAACCTGTAGAGAATATGCTGACACCATGGGCCAGAATTGGACCATAGGATTCGAGCCAAGTGCCGAAATGCCTTAGGCCCCACTCTTCTCGGTAGTGATAATTCACTATGTAATACTTACCGCACAGTTATCGCTAAAGGCGATTGGCCAAGGGTGAGCTAAAACGAGACATGACGTAAGAGGAAGAACGCGGTCGTGGGTCGAAGTCACGACGTATGAAATACGTGGAGGGAACTACCCTTACCTATCAGGAGCTTTATGTAACAAGCGACAACACGCCCCTGAAGAAGGCGCGAAATGCGTGATACGGTTTACCGTTGTACGTAAACGCTCTTCTGTCTTCGATAGGGGCACTGAGAACTGATGTATCGTGTTAGAATTGAGCTGAACTGCTTAGTTGACGTACTCTTGGTCTTGTCTTATCTCCTATAGTCTCTTGCAGAACTTACTACGTCCGTACCTGTGGCATAAACCGCGTCCACAATAATGTATAATTCGCCCACTGTGCAATGCAAACAAAACCCGCCGTCGACCATCTTCTTTATCCCCACTGCACGAACGCCTGGCCAGCCGTCAAGCCACAATTAAAAAAAATCTGTTGTTTGCCCTCACCCGACCCAGGCCCTAAAAGATTGGGGTACGTAGGGTAGGCTTCTTTTCTTTGAAGGGGTCGTCGTGGTTTACAAATCAGCTTGGGTGTCCACACGCTCGCGTGTGCTTAGTGTGGAGACCCTTTTATGGGAATGTTTGTTTTGCTTTGGGACAATAATCGTCATTGCCTACAATTTATATAACTGTACAAGTTGATACCAATTTGTAAAGATTAATAGGACAGAGATGGCGGAAGATCAATTAAAAATGGTTTGAGTCGCGCCCTTTTTGGGGTGGTCGTCGGGTTGGGCAATACGAACAAATCATTTTTTATAATGGCAGCCGAGCATATAGAACAGATCCGGTCCGTACTTCATAGCGTACCTGAGTGATTGACAAATTGCTAACGGTCTCAGTAGCAACGACCCGAGAAAAAAAAACACACTGCCAAGACACCCGCGACAAAATATGTCATCGCGCCGCGCAAAAACTGATTAAAGATTCGCCTGCACGGCGCTCCCGCAACAGTTTTTCACCCAACTTATAAACTGTGGTTGGTTTTTCTGCTTGCATTCATTTTTTTAAACCGCTATTGAACGGTGAAATATACTGATAGCACTTCCGTGATAAGTTGCGAATCACGCGCAGTCCACAGCACATCAGAGGAGTAAACAATAGTACGTGCAGACATGGCTGCGCGCGTGTGCGTGGTGTGCACAGGACACGGGCTGCAGTAAATAATACCGCTAGTAGTAGTAGCGATAAACAATGTATACGCCGCTTCTTCAAAGGTTGGCGACACACTTGCAGATTTGGCACAATAACGTACAGCCTATATATATAACCTATAAAAAATGGAAAGCCAGTCGAGTCGAATATAGTTAAGCAGCTATATGCGTGTATTAGTGACAGTAGCGAAGAGTATGTAGCCCTATCGCGTTGCGCTACAACACTTGCTATCAAGATATCACCGGAGAAAACAATAATGCACCCCGCGAAAAAGTAAAAGCGTGTAAGCTGCTGTACATCCTGCTCGCTCATTCAATAAAACCGACGCAATTAGACTGACTCATTTCGACAGCATACGTACGTGATCGGATATCACGGCACCATCGTCTATTCAGCTCGCCAAAACTTAAGAAGGAAATGCCCGCAATATGAACCTCGTATGCCGCAATGAGAATGACATACAAAAATTGCTCGCGTTTGAGGAAAAAACACAGCTCCGCACTCGCGGTTGCCATCGAACACGACGACGTCAAATCAGACCCGAACCCATAACGACGCAGCGCCAGTCTTCACGGGGGGAGCATACGAAAATTCTATCATATATTAGCGGTCTCCGCACGAGTTGCCAAAAAAACGACATCCACGCGAAGACGAGGAACAGTAATCACGGTTGCCCACAGGCTCCGCTCGCGCGCCGAACGTGTAAAAGAAGCATCATCTCAACGTGGAGAGTGCGTATTACGGCACGAGTTGGAAATCTTCGGCAGCCGCCGCCCGAGACACGCGAGAGACAGCCAGCAAGCCGGGCAGGACCTCGATCCTGCATAGGCTTTCATTGCGCCTAATGCTTAACATTCAGCCCCCAGCGACCACCGGGCTCGCACGGGCACATGGAGCGGATCTCAAGTAAAGAAAAATAATGCGAACTAAACCACGATACTGTCATTTAATACCAAAGTACTCGTTCTTTCGCCGTAATTTTGCCGATATTGGATTTCCTGTAAGAATGCCGTTCAAATGCCTCTCTGCAACACACGACGTAACACCGCAGCACGCCTCTGCCACGTTTTACATGCGTTATGGATTACTATATAAGGATTTAGCCTATTGTTCTTTATTGAGACGCTCCAAGTGCTCGGCTGTGAGCCGCTCGGTTTACGAGTCTGAAGCCCGCGGACACGCTGACAAAAATCGTGTAAAAGTTTGCAAGCGAGCAACTTCACCACTCGAATATTAGTGGAGACGAAGTACCTGCCACAGTCTCCACCCTGCTTGTACAGGCATACTTTATGTGGCGTTTTAGGCGCTGCGCCAGTTTTTTCCCGTTATACCCTGGCTGCCATTAGCCGGTGTGCCTACCTAACCGTACTATGAGCGCAAACGCTTGAACGTAATATAGAGAGATCCACACAACCCAGAGGAATTTGAGATTAGCGACGGTAAGACCCCATTTCCATCAGACTCGAATCGGCGATCAGAGCTCAGACTCGGCGGTTAATCAACGGCAAGAGGGCGGTTTATCGTGAAAGAATACGCAACCGATGTTCGTGCATCAATCACCAACGCTCCGATGCCATTGACCCAGTATATAGTATAATTACCCTAATCGGCTGCCTGATACAGCTGACCACCGCCCGCACACTGATCCGTCAACTCTGTGTCTAAATTTACAGGCCCTGTTTGCATCGCGCATGAGACATTGGCGAATTCGCTCGTACGTCGATCAACACATGGGAGCGGCCGCGACGGGGGTTGGGCTCTACTCCGTAGCGAACACCGCCACAAGCCATGACTGCATACATCGTAATTGCACAGTTAACGAGAAACTAGTCGGCATTCGAAAATTCTAGGTACTCGAAACCTACACACTTCCAACACCGAAACTACGGCGGTGCGGGGGGGGCGGGCTGACGAGACCGCAACCCAATTAGCACGTGAACGGTGCAGAAGAAATGCCGCCGGTAAATACAATGTCGATGTCACGGCAACATAGGATTCGCAATTTCGCTACATTGTGAGGAGCTCGGCAGCAAAAACACGGGCCGTCTCATTATTGCACGCCACTGTCTCTGCTTCCTGCATGGAGATGAGTGTGGAGGCGCCGTCTTTAATTACAACCCGCAGCCGAAAGCCCACGCTGTACATCACGACACATGGTTAAACGCTGCACGGCGCGTTTGCTTGGTTTAGATTTCGTCTGCCTGCAGTGGCAAGGCGCATCTCCGCCAGGGGTGCGCCGCCGCGGGCTCAGACCCGTGTGGCTACCGAGGGTTTTTCTCGTTTAAGGATTTCTCACTAACGAATGGAGATGTCCCTCGCCCGCTGTGTGCGAGGAGGACGGCGAGTAAGGAGTGGAGGCGAGAGCGTGGAGAAACTGGAGGAATGGAGAGTAAGGGGAGGCAATGAAGGAGGGGCGGCGCCAGTTAGGACTGTAAGGAAGGGCAAGAAGGAGGGAAGGAAAAGAAAGGAAAGAAAGCGAAACACGAGAGGAAGAAACGGAAAAAGGACAGGAATGAAGGAAAGGAAGGGAGAAAGGAAAGGAGAAGGGAAAGAGAGGGAGGGACGGAGGGAATGAGAGCGTGGAGAGGAGGATATGGTGAGATATAGAGAGAGCGTAACATGGAGAGGAAATAGAAAATATAGGAAATGAATAAGCCGTGCGGGTGGGACGAGCTGAGAGTAAGAGAGGAATGGAGAGAGGGGAGTACAGGAGGATTGAACGAGGGAAGTAAAGGAGGAACCAGAGCACGTACAACGGTGGGGAGTGAGGACATCGAACGAGAGAGCAAAGAGCACAGGACGAAGCATACCAAGTGGACTGGAGGCGATGGAGTACGAGAGGCGACAGCCGAGTGAGAAAGCGGAACCAACTAGAGGAAGGAAGCTAAGAGAAGGCTTCTTGTCGGTATGGCAGGAGAGAGCAGCCTGGTGGAGGAAGCAGTCACGTTCAGCTCATGCCCTGCGGCTTCTCGACGACTCCTCTCGTGGCATTCGCGCCTCCCTGCTTCATCTTCCATCGGCCGGAGCCGCAGCGGCGTGTGAGCTCGTGTCGACGTACGCGCGTCCATCCCTCAGCCCAGACTTGCTCGCACCTATGCCCCGAAGCTATTGTGCAAAGTGGTCCGACTGTGGCTGTACAGTTGTCAGGCTTGAATGTTCCAGCCAATGACCACGTCTCTAGGAACGCACCC
>NW_014577100.1:724089-729109 GCF_000485595.1 Priapulus caudatus | reverse complement strand
ATATTATCAACTCAGTATGGCAACATTGCATGGTTGTGCGGGGTAGATATGTTTTAGCTATTAAATAGAGTAACGGCTGCTTCGATCAAGAAAACATTCCATGAGCCATAAATATTAAAGCCTGCTGCCCCATTTCCTGTGTCTGGCCCTGGTGTTGTTAGTGATAAAACGAGCTTGTTGAGTAGACAGACCTAAACAAAATCTGGGGTCCATGGGAAAATTAATTTAAATAAACGCAGTGGCTACTGGCTACGCGTCCGGAACCGGTCGCCTAGCCTCCAGGCTACGCACCCGGAACCGGTCGCCTAGCCTCCAGGCTACGCGTCCGGAACCGGTCGCCTAGCCTCCAGGCTACGCATAAATAAAAGGGGTCCTTGGTGGTGAAAGGGTTTGGAACCACTGGTCTAGACTGATCATCGTTTCTCCTTCACAGTTTCTTGTCTTTTGGTAGTTACTCGCCGATTTATCTAAAACATGTTCACTTCGTGGCTATTTGCTTTCCTGCTGTTTTTAGTTATAAACTTCTAGAAATTGTTTTAAAAATGTTAATATTTGAACCGTCATGACCTTATAATATAACTTAATTATAACACTTAACTTCATAAGCGTATACTGGGTTAAAATACCCGCGTATCAGCGTGGTTACCCATGAAAACATGTTCAAATACACAGCAAAACTAATAATTGTGCCTAAAATTAGTAGATTAATGTCAAAACTTCAAAACAACGCCATCTTGTTCCACTAACTACAGCGTCCTACGTAAGATATATACATGGCAAGCATGAATCAAAGCAGCTTTCACAATTCAAAAAAGCAAATGTCACCCGCATGAGAATATATAAACCCTCTATACCCCCGTCGGGGCATTTCGCTGACAAACTAAACAAAAACTAATAACCGCATCAGCTACACCAACTATGGCTGATAGGGTCTATGTCCCCCGGCCCCAGGGTACTATCCGTATCGGAGGGTACCCTGGGTACGGTTCGATATATCGGAACGTACCCTGGTACTATCTAATATGCCGGACCGTACCTCGCCTACTCCACTAACGAGTCTAGGGAGTCGCCTACGCCTACTCCCTAACTTGGTACTATCTAATATGCCGGACCGTACCTCGCCTACTCCACTAACGAGTCTAGGGAGTCGCCTACGCCTACTCCCTAACCCTAACCCTAACCCTAACCATATCAGATAGTTACCAGGGTACCCTCCGATAGTACCCTGGGGGACATAGACCCTATGAGCCCAACTATGGTGTCAGTGTGATAGCCAGCCCTTCTTATCTGGAGTATCTGTCTATCATACATGGGTGCTCCCCATGATGCTGTCTGTATGCACGTATGAGCTAGCAGTGTACATGATTACCCAAAATTTTAAACACGTCCTTAGACAAATTGAGTAGGCCCTTAATTTTGATCAATTTATTCCATTGATTATTAATAAAAGTATTAGCTTACTGTGTATTAGGCATATACTCATAGTATTTCAGTATTTCATTGCTATCAGTGGAGTTCTACTTGTTTGACAGGAATTGCTGGAACATTATTTACTTCTTAGTAGTCACTAAGTAAAAACTAGCCAGGAAATATAGTTGATATAAAGGCAAGATACGCAAAATTTTGAATAGGCCAAGTGGACTGATTATATGGGGGGTTAATTGAACCGGCAGTTTAGGGGGTTGAACCGGCGGCCACCGGCAAAATAGCGATAATTTCGCGAAATGTATATATATATATAATACACACACACGCACGCACGCACGCACACACGTAATATTTGGGCTACCATGTAGTCTCCATTAGCCGCGTTCGTCCGATATTTTCCGCAGGTGTGGAGAAGAACGTTAAGATGTGGGAGGACATGAAGCAGGGCACCGCGTACGGGAAGACATGCGCCGTGCGCGCCAAGATCGACATGCAGTCGGACAACGGCGCCATGCGAGACCCGACGATATACAGGTGCAAGAACGAGGAGCACGTCCGCACGGGCCTCCAGTACAAGTGAGTTCGCGTTCGCGCAGTAGAACCTGTGAAGGCGCCCTCAAACGTGTGCTCAGTAAGTGTAATCAGTGCTGCTATATCCGCTGTGAGGTGAGACTATATTTCGTATTTTTTTGTCAGATTGAGCGTTTCTGAGCATAATAATATCGCAATAAATCCTTTAAATCGCGTGCAGTCAAAGGCGTACCCGAGGGTCGCTAGGACGATATGCGAAAAGTGTCCTTTATAGACAGGTGGCGGGCTCTGTAGAGGTGGTTTCTTTGTATGGCTTTCACGCAAAGGAACATCCACAAGTGTCCTTTATAGAGAGGTGCTTGCTCTGTAGAGGTGGTTTCTTTGTATGGCTTCAGCGCGAGGAAATATCCACAAGCGTCCTTTATAGACAGGTGCTTGTTTTGTAGACGTGGTTTCTCTGTATGGCTTTCACGTGAAGGAATATTCATGTCCATGTCCTTTATAGACAGGTTGTCGTTCTGAAGTCTAGGTGAACACTAACACGGGTTTACATAGTGTATAGCCATCCACAGTTTAAAACGCTAGCAGTACCAGTTATCTGAATGATTTTGCAAAAGAGATGGACCCAAAGGTGACCTCAGTTGTTAATTACAGAAAGAAGATGAGATTCGACAGTTAAGTTTATCTTGTATGCATTGGAGAAGTGGCATTCAAAGTTATTTAGGATACAGTGCGTGTGGATGCGTGCGTGCGTGCGTGCGTGCGTGCGTGTATGTGTGCACGCGTGCGTGTGTGCCAGTGAGCACGAACGCCTGCAACATGTGTGCGCGCCAAATTGTACCATAAACTGACGGGGAAAAATTGCGTAATCATTCCCACCTAGTGTGGTGCAGATGAATAAATGAATTGACGATGTTGAATTTAATTTTATTTTCGCGATTAGTAAGTACCTGCCTACGTAGCAACGCAAATCTACCGGTGTGGTTTCGTTCTTCAGGGTGTATCCTACGTATGATTTTGCGTGCCCTATAGTGGATTCGATCGAAGGAGTAACACATGCGCTGAGAACCACCGAATACCATGATCGTGATGATCAATACTACTGGTTCATCAATGCTCTTCAAATACCAAAGGTTAGTAAGGAGGCCGTCCACAATTATCGACCTTGTGTTACCTTGCAACTTTTCTTCCTCTTTCTTTCTCACCACCCCCTCCTAAAGGAGTTAATACGGGGATACAAGTTAGTACTAAGGATTCGACTATGTGCTATATCCGTGCTAGATGAGGCATAACGTGCATGAGCAGGGCAACCTGTTGTTGCTAGGTTGACCAAGCCCATGCAGTTTGTACACATACCCGTATGTGGCCAAGGTGTTGACATCGTGGCACTTTGCTACTAAGCATTGTTTTTAGAGTGTTTCCTTACAACTCTTATTGGCTGGAGTCGCCCGACTCGATCTCTCCCCGGTGAGATAGATTAACTGCGTCCCTCACACACCCTCTCTCTTCCCGGCAGCAACAGCGATGTCGACTTAACGGAGATGCTTTACCTTCGCAGGTTCACATCTGGGAGTACGCGCGCCTCAACATGGTGAACACGGTGCTGTCGAAGCGAAAGCTCACCTGGTTCGTCGACGAGGGCATAGTCGACGGCTGGTGAGTGGCTCGTGCCTCGCGGCCCACGTCCCGTTGCTAGCGGCTCTCGAGTCTCTAAGTTTCAGCGGGTCGAGAGATCGGTGCGACGTCGTCCTAGTGGCGTAGTTACGCGGCTTAAGCTGGGTTTACACTACCGACTTTATGTTGGCGAATTGGCGAGTCGGACCAATTTTGCAGTTCGGCAACTCCGAGTTGGCGAATATAGAACATGTTCTAATCTCCCAACTAGTTGCTATTGATTGGTTGCTCGTGTGACTTTTGGGTTTACACCGCTGATTATCGGTTGTGTATTTGGGAAGTTGGGTCTAATTCGCCAATTTGCTAACATAAAGTCGGTAGTGTAAACCCAGCTTCACAGGAAGAGTTTTTCGCTGTCGGCTTCAACGGCGAAGCCCGTTCTTCGTGATTGTCTCGCGGTGTTACCTGTATATTTATGTACCTGGACGCCATCTGTCCTAATGACAAGTGTCTTTACCCTGTCATTGTGTTGTGGCGGTAGGGGGCGCTTACCGGTTACTCCGTAACATGTTGGCCCTTTAACACTTGTGAGATCCTTAAAGATATCTCTCGTTCATGTACTGCTGTATATATACATGCGTATATATATATTTATATTGATTTATTTATATATATTATATACGTGCAGGCATGTATGCATGCATGCATACCTGTCATTGGTAAAGGTAATGGGTTATCACATACCGACGCCGGGTCCCCCCACCATTCCCTTTGTCAACACGACCTCTACGTGGTCCTGCGCTGCTGCCGCCGCACTGCGAGGCGCTGACCCCCCGTGTTTGTTGTTCGTTCGCTCAGGGACGACCCCCGCATGCCGACCGTGCGCGGCGTCCTGCGCCGCCGCCGCCGCCGCGCTGTGAGGCGCTGACCCCCCGTGTTTGTTCTTCGTTCGCTCAGGGACGACCCCCGCATGCCGACCGTGTGCCGCGTCCTGCGCCGCCGCGGCCGCCGCGCTGTGAGGCGCTGACCCCCCGTGTTTGTTCTTCGTTGGCTCAGGGACGACCCCCGCATGCCGACCGTGCGTGGCGTCCTGCGCCGCCGCGCTGTGAGGCACTGACCCCCCGTGTTTGTTGTTCGTTCGCTCAGGGACGACCCGCGCATGCCAACCGTGCGCCGCGTCCTGCGCCGCCGCCGCCGCGCTGTGAGGCGCTGACCCCCCGTGTTTGTTCTTCGTTCGCTCAGGGACGACCCCCGCATGCCGACCGTGCGCGGCGTCCTGCGCCGCCGCCGCCGCGCTGTGAGGCGCTGACCCCCCGTGTTTGTTCTTCGTTCGCTCAGGGACGACCCCCGCATGCCGACCGTGCGCGGCGTCCTGCGCCGCCGCACTGTGAGGCGCTGACCCCCCGTGTTTGTTCTTCGTTCGCTCAGGGACGACCCCCGCATGCCG